>NW_010394225.1:0-25048 GCF_000710305.1 Buceros rhinoceros silvestris
AAGGTCTCGCCCCGCGCACAGGGGTGAGGGGTTTTGGAGGCGTCAGGGGCTGAGGGCAGGCGCTGAGCCCGTGCGAACCTTCCTGCTGGCTGTGCCTTGTGCCCTTTCCATCCTCCTCGCTTTGTTACTCCGCTGCCCGTTGCTTTCGTTGCACCTGGAGGGAATATAGATTATTTTTTTTCTCCTTTCCAGTAACTTCCAGTTACTTTCGCTATTACCACATAAGCAATTTTCATTGCTTTTGAGGGGAAAGGAAGTGGGAGGTGAGGAGGAAGGAAATGGACAGGGTTTGTTCTCCTAGTAGTGTTACAGCAGTTCATTCACCATCATCTGTATGGAGCCTAAGTAAACAAGAACTTGGAGGTACTGATCAGCTATCAGCTCTTCATCTGTGACTTCACATCAGCTTGAGCCTCTGGGAGTTTGTTTCTCATCACTTTGGCCTTGTGTGGAGGGGCCTGGATGTGGGAGAGGTGGGATATTTCCAAAGGTCTCCCTCCACGCTGTCAATTCCTAAAGCATAGGCTACCTCCTTTTCTCCTTGGGTCCTCTGGGGCTTGGAAGTTTATAGAGCCCCTTGCAGCTCTTCATCTTGCCGGATTTTGGGCACAGAATTCTCCCATGCCAGGAGCTTTGTAACTAAACCCTTGTATGAGAGCACCTGTGAAATGGATGGTGTAGCTTTGAGGCTGAAAGGAGTGGAGCCCCGGAGGCATTCCCAAGACTTGGTGTTCCTCCAGTTGTCTCACGGCCCTGCTTGAGGAGAGGACTGAGCTGGGGCCCATGGACCTGTGATGGAGCTTGCCATCTCTCATGTCTTACTGCTGCCCTGAGCTGGCAGTTACCTGGCAGTCCTCAGGCCAGCACAACTCTCTTGCCAATGGCGTTTTCTAGGAGTGGAAACCACATTTGAAAGGGGGCTCTGTAGCTCAAAAATTACGGTCTGGCCTTTCTTTGCATAAGTTGCTTCAGAATGAAAAAGGGAAGCATGCTATTATTGACAGATAATAACTAGCTGGTTTATTTGTGCAGACTGTGTGAGACCCTTATCTTTTCTCAGCAGCCATTACAACTCTTAAGAGCCTTACAGATAATGATATTCAAAGGTTGAGAATCTTTCATCTATGAGTTGTGAAAGTAAGCTGTTGTATGGGAGCTGCTGTGAGCTGTTGAGGTGTGGATTGGGAGTTTGCATAAGAAGTTTATTTAAGTGTGAATCCCAGCATCATGGAGAATTAACCTCATTAATCAGCATTTACTGGTGCTAAGCATCCCAGCTCCCACTTACCTAGCAAATTAACAGTGTATTTTCCTGGTCAACCAAGATAAGACCACTCAGAAAGACAGATCCTGAGCATGAGAGGTAGAAACCCTTTCTGGCCATGTAGATAGAGAAGCTTGTGTGGCCCCAGAAGGACTGGGTTGGATAAGGAGGGTAAAACCAGCACAAACTGCACAACTTCTCAGAAAACTCACAAGCAAAGGGCTAAGCTGAGCATCTGACACAGAATGTTGTGTGATGGTTTTTCAACTGAGCTCAGAATCCTAAGAGCTGTAGAGATACAGTGGATTAAAGGAACCTTGCTCGGCCACTGATGGTTAAGAAGTTATTGTAGGACACCTGCTAGGTGCTTGGGAGATGCAGTGACTTGTAACAGGCTGATTCTCACCTGCTGACAGTCAGAAAGTCTTGCCCGTGCTCTTTCAGCATCACAAGCTACAAATGCATATAGCCACGTGGAAAACAGCCTGTTACCAGTGATACAACCTGCAGCGTGGCTGTCCTCTCTAAATCAGACTGCTAGATGTGCTCTGTGCAGAATGGGTAACCAGAAGCCTCTCTATAATCTGTACACTCTCTCTTCTGCTCATGTGCACGTTACGTGGGTGAGCTGATCTCCCATCTGTCTGTTACACAGCACTGTCCCACTGCTGCTTGAGAAATCTGTCTTTTCTAGAGCTACACCTGCGTATTAAACCCAGACACAGCGTCTGGGTGGACCTCTGCATCTCGTACTTTAGAGATGGGCTACGTCAGATTGAGAGGGGTTTTTTATTACTATATTTACTGCTGTAGTGAATTATGGCAGCCAGAAAGCATGCATGGCAGAAACCGTCACTGTAAAATTTCAAGACAAAATGGAAGTGCTGCTCAGGTTTTCAATGCAGAATCTCCAAAGGCATAAAATAAATATCTTGCCTATAATATAGGAGGAACTCCATGGGTTAATTAATGTTGGATTTCAGAGTGAATGAAGTTGCTGAGCTGTTACATGTTTATATTTTGCTGATTTCAAGTTCCTCAGCTGCCCTATATTTTTTTCAGACTATATGCATAGTTAAGCGTTTGCTTCCAAGACGTTAACAGCTGACTTTTTTCCGCATGTTTATAATATGATATCACATAGTTCAGTGACTTTCTACATGACTCCAAGAAAGCTGGGATGTCAGGCTAACCCCACAACATCTGCTGTGATCCAGAGTAATCATGTAAGGTTGAACAATATGCATCCAACAGGGAAGGCATACTCTAACCCATGGCCACCAGCTCTCATGGTATAGATAAATCCTACTCTGTCCTATTTACAATGCAAATAATTTTCTTTCTTGCAGAGAATGAAGAGCGAATATGGCAGAGAATATAGCTATGTCAGCCTTAAACTTTTTAGCTTTTTTAACTTTAATTACATTCTCCAGTCACCTCCCTCACCCCCCTGAGAATGATTTTGCAATATATGGTATGACTTCTTGCAACACTCAAACCTGTATTCCTTTACTGGATATTTCTTGGTGACCAGTGGTTTGTTTTGGAGTTTGTTTTTTTTTAACATGACTGAGGTTTTGGGGCACACCCTCCCCCCCCCTTTTTGGTTTTTTTTTTTTTGCTATCCAACTTAAGAAATATTACCTAGCATTGTTTTTATGATCCTGAGATGGTCCATATGTTAAAAACTCAGCTGGCAGTAAATTTAGACCAGCACTCTTATTTTTTCAAGTGCCAGTTATTCTGATGGATATTTTTTTCCTAAATAGTTCCAACTAAAATATTTGTCCTATGATACTGTTTGATCAATGGCAGCATTCTACAGACTGAAACTTCTTTTGTCTTTCCTTTTTTTTTTTCCCCCTACAGATAAAGGGATATTTATTATCCAAAGTGAAGACTCCAACTTGTGCATTAAAGTGGACACAGTTGGACTTGTTCTGGAAGACTGTGGTCAGCTCTCAAAAGACATGTTATGGAAATGGGTGTCCGGTCACCGGCTTTTCAACATAGGCAAAAGTACCTGTCTAGGACTGAACATCAGTAGACCAGAACAGGTGTTAAGTATGCTTGAATGTGATTCAACTCAATACTCGTTATGGTGGAATTGTGATGGAAAAGCATTAGTTGGTGTATCAGAGTACAAATTAGCCGTTGAAAACAGCAAACATATTGTGGCCAAAAAAAATTCTACTTATCGGTGGAAAAAGTACATGTTCTATGATGAAGACTTTTGTGAACGCCCTTTTCAAGGTAAAAATAAAATGTTGTCATAGAAATGTGGATGGGAAAAATTTTCAGAAGTTCTTTTGAAGGAAGATCAGATGCTTAGGATCCCTTCCAGCCTCTATGTGGTTTGGGACTCAAAAGTTTAATTTTTTTTTTATATGCAGTGGTTGAGGTGAGCATACACACAGCTGATTTTTTTCTTATCTGTTTTATGGACCCAAAAAAGCACCAATATCCTTGCAAATTAGGAACTGTTCATTTCAAATCCTCTATAAAGTAAGAAGTGGAACTAAGGATTTACTGTTGCCTGTCTTGCAGCTTTCATTATCAGATAAATCGAAAGAGAGATAACAAAGGATTTGGAATTACCACCACTGAAAATCAGTCTGTGATCACAGTGTCCATGAACCAAATGTTTGCAACATTCAGCACTTGAACTCTGAACATGCCAAACTTTGGAACAGAGATCAGGCTTTTGATTAATCCTGCTGTACAGCTAGGAAAGGCCTAGGAATGTAGATCCAGGTCTGCAGACCTGAACAGTTTTCCAGGTATAAGGGTTGAGGTAAACCCATTGACTGCAAACAGCGACAGACTGTACGTTGACCCCTTCGTTGGTATTTCTTTAGAAGACAAGACCTCAGGTTTGTACAGCGTGTCTCAGACAAGAGCTGTGATTCTCCCCATTTGAACTGGGTGTTTGGGTTGCAGATCTGATCTCGTTGGTTTCCTCAGTAGGTGTATCTGGGCTTGGCCTCTGCTCTCACGAAATCCTTCGTTTGGGAGATGTGACAACTGGGAAAACACTATAGCATCCAACCTTTTCTTGAAAACCCAATGGATTTTACACTTAAGACCAGACAGAAAATACTTAAACCCAGCAAAAAGTCTTCCACATTTGCTGTATAAACATAGCAAGATGAACATAGACTTGGTTTAGCCCTAGTACTGTGAAATCTGGGAGAAGAGGATCAGCCTTAGGCAGATGCTCCTAGCCTATTTTCAGGACCAAAGTAATTAGTTGCATTGGCAAAATCTCCTTCCCCTCCAATTTCTATTATCCTTCTTCTACCTTGATGTATGCACAGGCAAATGCAAGCCCGCCTGTTAGTCTGCCAGGTTGGGGGGCATCTGTACCTTCAAAGAAAAAATGAGTATAATTGTGGTGTGAGGTCTGTAGCTGTCACATTTGGTTTCTTGCCGGGACTGGAAGAGTCCCTTGCACCTCCATAGGTAGCAGCATGGTAGTGGGCAGAGAAGCAATCCTGATGTTTTTTTAACTCGTGATCTTTCTATCGTCTGTTGATATCAGAAGGCTTTAAAGGGGATTTACAATGTGTAAACTGCTTTTTTGTATGTGCACAGCCAGCCATTAACCGTGGAAACCTCTAGGAACCTGGCAGTATGTACTTAGTCTGTAGTTGAAGGACTTTGATCTTTAGGCTGTCAAAATGAGATCTTCGACAAACAATTTCATACTAAGTGTGATTGTGGTTCTTTAACCTTTTGTAGAAGCGCTGAGGTTAAGGAGATGCTCACTGAGGTAAAGCTTTCAATTGCACTGGGTTTTGTCAATATTTTGATACTCAAAGTACAATAGGAAAATATTTAAAATGTTTTAAAAGGCATTAATTGATTGTGACAACAGGTGTATGTAACATCAGTTCTTTAGCTAGATTATTATCCCCCAAGGTATAAAAACTATTTTTAAAAGTTTATTTAATATTCCTTTGTCCTTCATGTTTCCTTTCCCATAGAATGACAAAGAGAATGGAAAAAACATTAGAAATCCACTTTATAAAGAGTGGGAGGAGCAGGGAAAATAATGCTAAATTGCTTGTCTGTCATAGACTAAAGGTAGAGTTTGCATCTGAGCGTGTATTGATTCTGCTGCTGTTTTATGCAGTTCTGCAATGTAAGCACAGATTTTATATGTTAATTGTTCAGGTTTTGATTTTTTTTTTCTAGTTGTAGTGAATTATCAGAATGTGCCTTTTTTCTTCGTGACATATTAAAAAAACTATTATTTCCAAATTCTGTTCACTGAAGTTATGCTGCTCGTAATGTGTTATCGTTTATAAATTTAAATTAGAAAAGTGACTTCAGCCGTTTTGTTTTTATCATTGCTGCTAAAACCAGGAATTACGAGATATGAGGCAAAGAAATTTCTGTTAATTGTTATTTTAAGCTCTGCATTTTGTTTATTCCAGAAATATATACCTTGCAGGGAAATTCTTATGGTTTCCCATGTGTTTTTCCATTTAAATATAACAACAAGTGGTATTATGAGTGTACCAGAGATGGAAAGGAGTTTGACTGGTGTGCCACAACAACTCACTACGAGCAAGATGAAAAATGGGGATTTTGCCCGAATACTGGTAAGAAGTTACTTGTCTTCTCTCTGTCCCACTCCCCCGAAAGGATCTTTGCTCTTTTTAGTAATTCTAGGACACACTCAGTTTTGGATTACTTCTCTTCTGTTAGAGAGCAACATCTCTTTAAAAACACGAAAGAGGATTTTAGCAAATTTTATCATAATTTATCATGTTTGGCCTTTGGAGAGCCAAGTCCTTGTCCGAAAAATGAAACTACAGGTGGTGAGCGAAAGGATGTTCTTCCGTGCAGCTCACTGATCTTACCCTGCTGCTAAACCTCTCTTTCTTCTGTCCCAGTGATACATAGGAGCTTCTCTGAAGCATGTAAAGTGAGGATTGCTCTTGCAAAGTCATGTTCTGCATTATATCTTGCACATTCCTTTTCTTCTGTGCACTACTTGGATGCGTCTTGGGTGTAAAACCCTTAGTAGCAATAGCTTTAAAAACACTTGCTATTGGAAAGATTTTTGTTGTATAATCTTCATGAATATTCCAGCCTCTTGCGTAAGTGAGCAAAATTATATCTTCTATCAGTAGAAGTGGAAAAGCCCTTCTTGCTCACACTATATTGCAGATCTCTGTTCCAAAGTATCTTAAAACCAGCTGTAAATGTGTCTCTGAAATGGGGATTTCTGGGCAACCATTGTAATAGATGATATTTTCAGCCTTGCTTACACTGATGAATTACAGTAAGTTTATTCTCTTCAGTACAACATAGAAGGAGATTCAGTGACTGCTCCTCCACAAGTTGGATGAGGTGTTCATAGCCTGAATATTTCAACATTCAACTTTAGGAGCAAATGATCACCTGGTATAAATTGAAACATAGCTACATTGGCTTCATGAGAGCTGTGAAAATCACCACCAGCTGCAGATCAGCTCCCAAGTATTTTATCAACCGTATGAAATATGGGGCAACATTTTATTCCCTAATAGTGCCCTATTTCCATATGTTCTTTAACAAAGGAGCACGAAGGGAGTTCATAACTATGCTTCCATTGGGACGCTACTGCCATTAATTAATTGAGTTACTTAAGCTGTGGTATTTCTGATTAGTTTGTAGTATTGGGCTGTTGGTGACGAGTCTGTTTTTGAGCAGAGAGTGGCTGCGATGTTTTTTGGAAGAAGAACCCCGACACACACGCTTGCTACCAGTTCAACCTTGCATCTGTGCTGACCTGGCATGAGGCACGGGCCACCTGTCAGCTGCAAGGTGGAGACCTGCTAAGTGTCGCTGACCCTGAAGAGCAGAGCTACATAAGTAACTTAAGCAGTGAGTAGACATTTCTTTGGGGACCTTGTTGGAAACCTGTAGCTAGATTTCCTCTTTACCTGTGAAAAAGGGATAAGTTTTGGAATTTAATACTCTGTGTGATATCTCTCCCATTGCTGCTTCTCAGTCTTTGGCACATAATACACCTCAGCAGAGCTGTTTGAAAAAGCAAGGGTAAAGGTAAGTTACCACCTTAATAATTCGAGAAGTGGTGGTATGTTATAGGACGCTGTAATTCTCCCTCCCCAGAGACTCCAGTTCATTCTTGCAGCTGTGGTCATGGAGTGTGTTTGTTTTCTTTGATGAATTATACAAATACTTACCTTCTCTGCAATGTTCCCTGGTGTCCCTCTCTCCTGTTAAGTTTTCTTTGCAACTTGGACTTCACCAAATGAGAATGACAAGAACATTTCTGCAGGCTCGAAGTAACTGTCCTGTATGGGAAAAATGCCAGCTCTGTTTTCACAAATGGATGGTATTCCTTGTCTGACAAGCCTTTTGCTTTCCCCTGTGCAGCGAGCATCTCAGACAAATTTTGCAAAGCCTTCTGACGTCTTGGCTTTCATAGGTGTTTTAGTGTGTGTGGAGAGAACCAGGTGGAGAATAGGGTGGTAGAACTGTGATGCGCAAGGCTGCCTCAAGTTCCTTCCCTGTTGCTTTCCATTATTGCTGATTTTCAATTGCAGGATGTAAGCGAGCAGGAAGTTTTTAAAAAGATTTAATCAGCTTTTGATATGCCTGCAAGCTGTAAAGGGACTAGAAGTTGTTTATTTTATGGAAAGCTGAAACAGGCTAGCGTTTCTGTAGCTGCCTACTCTAGATTTAACTTCTAAGGTCAGCGACAGCTTCTGTGTTTTGCAGGATGATTAGCTTTTGAAAGATGAAATAAGAATTCTGAGTTTATTTCTTTTAACCTCTGTGTTGATTAGCAAAGTAATAGACTTTTTCTAAGGACATCAAAAAACAGCCTGAACTTTCTGGAGACTGATTTGAAGTTTTATTCCTATTGTAACAGTCAGGACAGCAGATCTATACCTGTAGGTATTTTTAAACATGAGGAGAGCATGAAAGTACTACTTTGTTTATTTTTTTCTGTTTCAGGGCAGTTAAATGCCACAGATACGATGCTGTGGATGGGCCTGAATCACCTGGAGGAAGATGCTGGCTGGCAGTGGTCGGATGGAACACCTCTAGCATTTGTGAACTGGAGAGCAAGTACTTGATGTTGCTCTTGGATATGTTGTAGCAGTGTAAATGATATGCTCTCTGTAACTGCAGCTTGATACAAGGCTGCTGTTCCTACAGCTGAGTTTGAAAAGTGAATCTAGTGATCGAGTGTACTTTTTATTTTTTGTAGAAATAATTATTCGTATTCATGAACTAGAACTGGGGATGTAGCATCAGTTGAGATGTATCTGTTCAAAGCATTAATGATCTAGCCCTTTTGTCATTTACTTTTAAAGCTGTTTTTAAGATTCCAGTTGCATATTTAAAAGTTTTGCTCTACCTGGTTTCATGGAGGAAAGGAATTTCTTTACATTAACAAGATGTAATTAATGTTAGCATATTAAGATGACCTTTGTGACTTGGGTTGTTACATTTTGAGGTCTGTCCACCAGCAGATATATCATAGACGCTAGAGTTTATTTTGGCCCTTCCTCTGATAGCAGCAGCCAAGGAGGGATTGCCACATATGTATAAATAATGATTGATGTTCATCAGCTGTCCACAGTATTGGTGTAATATTAAGTATTAATAAGTTTGGGTTTGGAGGGATGTTTGTACATTCATACAATGAGATGCAGAGAGCCTTACAACAGCATTTTACAAGTAAGAACTGAGTTTATGTAATTTTGTGCTTCTTAAAAATGTGTTTGCAGATCTCTCTGATAAGGATTTTAGAGAAAATCACTGTGTAGTGATCAATTCAAAACTGAAGTACAGCTGGCAAAGTTATTTATGTGAATCTGGATTGCCTTTTGTGTGCAAAAAATCTTTAAATAAGATAGAGCATGAAACACTGGGTAAGTCTCTCAAGGGTATTGTATCCTGTTTGCGAGTCTGGAAGGAGAATAAGAGGGAGCCACCTGAGTATAAAGTCAGAAGAAAAGAGCCTTAGCTGGACTAAATGTATGGGTTTGCTCATTTAAATTTAGTACAGTTTAATTGCAGTCCTAGAAAGCATGTTAAGAGCCTTAAAACTAAGAAATAAGTTTAATATATATATATACATAGCATTTAATTGGTTCCTTATTTGATCTGAGGCTTAAAGAATGCTCATTCTCTTTATATTACAACAGAGCCACATTTTTAAGCTTAAAAATAGGTAATCAGCTTCAAATGGAATTAACCAGTGGCCCACAGAGAAGAAAGTTATATAAATATAGCTCAAAATTTACTTTTTTTTTTTTTAGTGGTGTGCTGTACTTTTGATGTATAAAAAAACCCTTTGCACATACATGAGTATACGATATATAGTACGCAGAGTGTACTATTGTGTATAGTACACAGAGTGTCTCAGACTCCCATTCTGTGGGAAAGTTAAACACAGAATTGAGTTTATTAGAACATTAATTTTTGTCTTGATAAGAGCAACTTACGCAGGTTCAACTTCTTTTTGATAACTCAGAAGAAAGTTTCCCTACTTGTTTCAGATACTAAGAAAGGACTTACCCAAACTTTTCGTAGGTAGTGTCTGAAAAAGCTTTAACTGACTTAGAATCAGAGGTAATAAGGGAGACACAACATGTTTTAAACTGAATAACAGATCTATTAGTGTGTTTGCAATAGTCCAGCAGGCCCAAATGATCTGATCATAAAGTGGGAGAAATGTCCGTTTGCTTGGTAAGTGATGTTCCCTAGAGCATATGTTTTTGGCTTCCTTAAGTCATCTTGGATGACTCTGTTTTCAGCATTTGAAGATTAAAAAATAGCTCTGAATGTGTTATGAACATAGCACAACCTTGGCAATTCCATCTAATATACACAAATTTTGTATGCTTAATCAAAAGATACATGGAAGTATTACGCCACTCGTTGTGATGCTGGCTGGTACCCACACAATCGCAACTGCTACAGACTTCATAAAGAGGAGAAGAGCTGGAATGAAGCTTTTATCTCATGCCAAAGCGACAGTAGCGGGCTCATTAGTATATCTTCCATAGCAGATGCAGAGCTGCTCCTTAACTTGCTTGAAAGCGGTGAGTTTTGGGAGTTAAAGTGTGCAGCATTTCTTGAGGTGTTTTGTGATGCTCTTTTGTGCAGCCCTTTAACATTGGCACGTGGCTCACCCAAATGGTGTTTACGAAAAATGAAAGCATGATACATGCTCCTTCTAGGAGTTTTAAAGTGTCACCTTCTCCAATAACCATACTTAAATAAGTGGATCAACAAAGTAACACAGCGAGGCCACAGTGTGCTTGCCAGCTTTTGTCCTTTCCTGTTCTTGGCCACCAACTTGCAAACTGTTGCAAAATGTTCAGTCATCATCCTCGTGCAAGAATTGTTTCAGAAGCAACAACAATTCAGAATGTCTTTTGCTTTCAAGCTGCCCTTGTCCACACTGTAAAGTTGCTGCTGCTGCCGCTAGTGCATTGACAAAGTCACCTTTGATGGCAGCAGAGTGGATCAAAGGAGTTCACTAGTCCACATTGTCCTAAGAGGTAGTGTAATTACACGAGGAACTTAATGAACAAACACTTTTCAGTGCAGCAATGCCAAGACTTTTGTTGTCATAACAGCAGCAAAAAAAAGTGAATATTTCATGCTTCCACCTGACATCAGTGCTGGCAGAGCTGTACAGTTTGACCATGAGTTTAAGCTTCCCAGAGATGTGGCACAGTGGCACATTTTATCAACTCTGTCCCATCACCTGTGTTTGCAGGATGGTGTGTTACACTGGGTTTACTGGACTTCATCTCCCATTATCATCCCTCTTGCCACCCATCATCTTTGCTATCCTGTCTGTCTTCTTCTTAGGAGATTAACCCCTGTATCATCTTCCTCTATTAACACCCTCCATAGATACCAAATACCATTATTTCCAGAGATGCTGTAATGGATAGATGTAATTGTTGTCAGCTTGTATTCAGCTTTCAAGTCTGCTGCTATTTCAGACTTGCATCAGGCTTCTCTTCAGGAGAAGGGCTTACATGACTGAAAGCCTGTCTACTTTCTCTGGCTGTAGCAGATATTCAAGCAGGGTGCTACATCAAACTGCAAGCCTCGTTTTTCCTATGTTTGCTAGCACTGTGGCTACAGCTGTGCTGTCACTGGAATTTATGAACATCACTCAGAGAAATGTAAAGCTGAGCATGCCGTGGAAGATTATAAGAATTCTTTCCCTTCCATCTCAGGCTTTCTGCCCTATGCACTTTGAAAAAGTGCAGGTACCCTTGATTTGTATCAGGATTTCAAGGCATATTATCATGTTTGTTGATTATTTTTGAAACAATTTAGTCTTCAAGAGCTGTAGAATGTTACCTCATCAGTAAGGTTTCCTGAAGTTTGTACAGCTGGGTGGGGGTTTTTTGGTTTTTTGTTTGTTTTTCTGAAAGAAGGTAATTATTATGAAAATTCCATGAATAATTTTCAATGGTGGTGGTGATGTTGCAGGAACAATAGGCAGAATTTTCACCACGAAAATCTGAACTCTCTCTTTTACAGAAAATGTAACTGAAGCTTGGATTGGGTTATACAGTAATAACACTCCTGTTGTTTTTGAGTGGTCAGATAGCAGCCCAGTTAAATTATCTAACTGGCACAGCCAAGAACCTAACACCGTTCAAGGAGCAGGACAACTCTGTGTTTCAGCACAAGGATCTGTAAGTTTCCTTTTCATTTTGAAGGAATTATACAGACACTTCTTGTTTATCTCATAAAAAATGTGTTTCTGACTGTGCATGTTGTTTTAAACCTTGACCTGTAGTATGGCATTGGGGTTTGGTTCCTAATGTGTCCATGTTGTGATAAATGCAATGTAGCCTTTAGAAATCAATACATTTTGCAGCGCTGATGCACAGAAAATTAATCATAGATTCTGAGCTTATGTTCAATAAAAGATGTTAAAAATGCTTGCCAAATGGAAGAGAATAAATATGAGTAGGTATTTTGATAAAGACAAAGTAATTTAAAATCCAGGTAGTGTATATCATAATTTAAGATGCATAAGTTCTGATCTTGAAAGCTTCAAAATCACATTTTGAAAAATTCTCAGCTATGCCTATGGTATCTAGCTGTCAATATTTGTAAATTTGATGTAGCATCTTTCAAAAACAGTAGTCTAGTTCTACATAAAATTATATAAGTTGACAGCAGTAAAACTGACCCTAAATCAGTCTGGTGGTGTAAAACTGAGAGTTATGTTCAAATAACACTACGTCCTGTCTTATCAATATTCATTGCACTGTCATTTTTTTCATAATTTGGTCATCAATTTACTTTTACAATTAATTGTACTTAAATTCGTTGATACATGACTTACAGAAGTAGCACCATAATGCCTTTTTTTTTTTCGTCAAGCATGTTTTGTCTAAGTGTGAAAACTGTGTCAAAAAGTTTCTGTTGTCTCTCCAGTAGTGGATCCAGGGTTGCAGTCTTTAGCTCATGGGAAAGCCAAGGTAATTACACAAACCTGGCAAAGTGAGTTTCCATTGGAAGTAAAAAACAGGACTTCCATAAAATTGTGGGATTTAGATACATAAAACCATATTTTGCTCAGTTTGCAAGTATAAACAAAAAAATCAACACGTAAAATACAAAGGAAAAGGAGGTTCAAAATAAAATTCTTCAAGCATTGTTTTTGGTACATGTCCAGTGTGTATAGATATCTGAAAATTATACCATACAAACTTTGTAATACCTTGACGAAGGACTGTTCAAATATAAAGATTAATCTTACAAAGAATAGAAGAGATGGGAAGAAAGTTCCCATCTATTTGGAAAAGTGAGTGCTCTGGCATGGTCACAGTGATAGTTAATTAAGATGCATTGCATTCCAAAGAGTGATTCAAAGAGACAAGCCCTTTTGTATGATTGATTTAAAAAGTCCTGCTGACAGTGTTGGTAGAAATAAATGATCCCTCTAATGATAAATAAACAGAGCGAGAAAATTTGCTTGTTTTTACTGAGAAGTTAAAATAGGAAGTGTAAACTAATGTGTCTATGGATACGTATGAGAATATGAGTATGTACAGAATATACTTCTCTATATCCCTTAGGAGGGACGTTGGAAGGTTAAGAAATGTGAAGAAAGATCTTTCTACATTTGCAAAAAAGTGGGGGAATTTAATAATATCTCTCCTGAGCTGCAATCAGGTTGTCCAGAGGTAAGGGGGTTTATGTTTTTTGTTTGGTTTAGAGCCTCACTAATAAAGCAGAATGATGTAGGAAACCTCTAAATGCAGCTACGTTACATATGAATGAAAATAGATAGATAATTTTAGTTTTTTCCTATTAGAGATATGCATGTTTTGCTAGGAAAAATCTCATAGTTTGCCTGAAAAATATGTAAGCTAAACTTTAGGGTAAGATTAAAGGCTTTCCCAAGATGCCTTTCATGGCTTATTGCACTGTCAGCAGTTGTGACCCAAGTTCCTATTTCTTTCTAGATCAAAAGTGAAAACTCTTTTGTCCACCATCTGTGCAAATAATGGCTGTTATATGATGCCTCATCCCACACATGGTTTTCATACACTGAAATGGAATGTCAGGGTGAAAAGCAATCACTTTCATTGACACGGAGAGTGAACTCTTCCACTCGTACATTAGCATTCCTTTTGCTTTCAGACACAGATGGGAAGGAGCACAGCTATCTAAATAGGACATTGCAACAGGGTTTTAAGCTTTTAGGCTCTGTGTTCTGGTAGTAAAAGGTATCGTGTTAGAGTAGGATTTTATTTGCCATCAGTTTCTCTTCACAGTATCTATAAGCTAACTTGAAGACTTTGTGTTTTATTCAAAACTCCAGAGGAGTTTTGTGAACCTCTCTTTCTATCAATAAAAGTCTTTCTTCTCTAACTTACTTTACACTTCAGCTCATTGTTTTCCTTTTTTTTGAGAAGTCAGGAAACATGACCAGTTCAGTTGAATTATAAAAAGGTTGAAACTGAACTGTTTGGAGTCGAAATACAGGAAATACAGGGGACATATCCAGCGTTCTGGTCTTACCATTATGGAGGCAGAAGTTACTGCTTAGTTCCAGCAGCTTAACATTTCCAGAAGTTTAGGGTACCTGCATTCGTTTCATTTGGACCAATGTATTTCATCACTCAAGAATTCTGTGTCTTACTAGTTTAAGAAAGGTTTGCTGCAGTCCTGACCAAGTGAAAAATGTACATAGCATCAAGACTTCCAGTTGTAGTCAGGAGCTTTACAGCAATTCAATTTCTGGTGCTTCCCAGGATCAAGTCTCCAAAGATTGAGTCACTGTTCATAGGTAGTTTGGTCTGCTCTGGCAGACTTCCTACGCCTGATAAATTTCTGTTTGTTGATGTTTCATACACTGTGAAAACATGTACTGAACCCTGTTACAATCCATTGGTTTTGATAGATACTTTTCTTTCTAATGTGAAAAAAATTAAATTCATTCAGTCAAGTCAGTACTAAACTTACTCAAAGCTGCATTTGATTTCAGGCATTTTGTCTTGACAACTCACCTTCTTGTAACATTCAGTGAATGTGTTGTGGCTAGTTACTGGCCTAATTTTCTAAGTCTTTGTTTCATCCAGAGTTACCTTTTTTCCCCCCACATTTTTCTGTTGCTGACTTAACTTACATGTACAGAATATCTATTGGTGTTTCTCATATTTGATCTTTTGCTTCATTAACCTCATACTGTCATTCATTTTGGGTTGCTAGCAGATTCTCAGGGCTTTGGGCACAGTTGTTTGCTTTTCTAAAGCTTTGTTGTCTAATGTGTTAAAAGTGATCTCTAATGTCATGTTGATTTTACGACTAGTGCATGAGATGAACTAGCCTTTAACATTTTCTGTGGTTCTGCTGATTGCAGTTTTCGCAACTCGTCCGTATCGAGTTACTAGGAACCTGAGCTCTTTTTTCCTTACACTTCTGTCATCCTGACATAAAAAGTACTAAGCACTTTCTTCCCTTAGCAGGTCAACTATTTTTTTCTAGACAGCAGACTATTACTGAGACTAAATATTGTATTGCAAAGGTGAGGTTCTCTGGACAGTTTTCCCCAACACAAAAATAACAGTTTTAAACATTTTCTTTCAACCAGCTTTTGAAACAGATTGTGGAGCTGCTTGATAACTGAGTTGGAGGTTTCTGTGTGCAGAACTGACTGTATTTGAACTAGTGACTTTCTCCAGTTCCCTACGCTTTTATTAGTGCATCAAAAGATAACAGTATAGTACTAAATCGAGCATTTGTCTCTATGGCTGTTGTAACAGACAGAATCATGCTTTTAAGAAGAGAATTGCTATTAAGGCTACAAAACCTCTTAAAGAGCAGAAGAGCTGCTGCTCTGGATAAGGATCCATTCGGCCTTGCGTTCTGCCTCCCGCAGGTGGCTGCAAGTGGTGTTTGGTGAAGAGCAGGACAGGGCAAATATGGATAATGCTTCCCCCAGTTTTACCTTGACCCCCAACTATTCAGGGGATTTCCTGAGCCTTTTAAGATTTGTGTATCTTAACAGCCCACACTGGGTGTCCCCTACAAGTGCTTGCCCTTTTCCTCTTGGACTCATGTGAACTCTTTACATTACATCGTGAGACCTATAAATCTACCCTCTGAATGGAAACACGCCACCTTTCCATGCTGAGGCTGCCTCCTGCTAGCTTAGCTTTGGTTATCATCCCCAAGGTCTTGTACTGAAGTAGTTGCCCACCTTCATGGCACTCACCATTTTGACATTTTTAGTGACCTTGAGGGTAACTACTGTTGGAAGTACAGTAGAAAGGAAAAGGACTATAGGGACATCACTGATGATTAGACAGAAAATCAAAAGGGGATCAAGTTTTTTACAACCATATAATAATTAATAATCTATAAAATAATGTTCGTTTCTTTTAAGGGATGGGAAAGACATGGTGGATATTGTTACAAAATCGACAGTACCCCTCGAAGTTTTGAACATGCTTCCAGTGGTTATTTCTGCCCACCTGCACTTGTATCAGTAACAAACAGGTAGTTAATCCTATTAGACAGCGTGAAGATACCTCTAACAAGAGCTATTCTAACTTTAGAAAGTGTTGCATGGCAAAAGATATTACCATTACGAAATAATACTTGTGTGAGAGGTGAGCATAATTACTAACATTGGCTAAAATCAAAGGTGTGCTTTGCTTTATTTTTTAATTGAAGATAAGTTCAGTGAAAACCAAGTGTTAGGCTAATAAACACAGCAATGTGCACACGTGTGAGCATGCAGGCATCTAAACAAAAATGCTTTCTACAGAGGTATGTAAGATCTTTAAGAAAGTTTATTAGCATACTTGGAAACTACTGAAAAATGAAAATATTCATCTTTTATAATCAAAATACATCAAATTTTAATCCAAATCAAGTAATGTTTTAAAAATGTTTCTATTTGTGTATGCATTTCATGTGAGTTCTCAGCAAATGGGGAGAGAGTAAATGTTTGAAAGCATTTGAGGTCTGTCTTCCCTTTCTTTGTTCCTATTTACCTGTATTCCAGCTTCAGCAAAGGCTTTCCCTTCTGCAGATGTCCAGATGCTCAGGTTTTCTCTGCTGTCTTTGTGATTTGCGCTTTATGTTGGATTCCCATTAAAGTTTATGACATACTGGTAAATATATAACATGCATACTTGAACCGCCACATATTTATTGTAAAAAACAAAGAAGAGAAAAACCCCACCCAAACCATAAGGAGGAAATCTGCCCTCCCATTAGGATGGGGGAAGTACTGTAACTACCACTAATCAAATGAGTGATAGCTTGAAATTTTAGGAAAACACAGGTTACCCCAGAAGGATTTGCGTAAAGTGGAATTTGGCCTGCCAGCTGGTTACAGGATTGTGCCTGACGCACACAGCACTGTACTGCAGTACAACAATAATACTGATGGGCAGGATAAAGGACACATTCTTGCAGATGAGCACTTGCAGCTCAGACATCACAGGGAGTGCTGAGGGTGTGCTGCACATCAGTGGAAGCATGTCTTCTGTCTTTTTGTGCTTATTTCTTTTTATTTGATTTTTGCTGGGTATAGCCATCACTGTTAATTATGTAGTTCCCAGCTACGATGTTGGAGTGGCAAAGAAAACTAGTTGTTAGTGTAGCTTTTTTTGATTTTAATTGCTGCTGAGGTTCGTTGTCCTGGTGGAAAATGCAAGAACTTTTCAGTGTATTGATCCTAAAATATTCATTAAAAAGTAGGTTGTAGAGGAAGGAGAGTTGATACAAAAAGAGAATGTGCAGGGGAAATGAAAATTAAGTAAAAGGTCTCAGTCACTCTCAGTGTTACAGATACATTCAGTTTTTTGCATTAATGTCATCCTTATGGTATTCAGCCATTTTTTTCACAATATGTGAAACCAAGAAGTTGTATAAGTCTTTATCAAACTGGGCATTTACTTTGCTGTATATATTTTCATAGGAAGCCGATTCAGTGTGCTGAAGCATAATGCTAGACCAATTATATCCAAATAAATACGTTTAAGGGATAAATGGGTTACTATATGCAACAATTACTACTTGCAAAAAGGTGTAAATCCCTCAGATAAATTTAATGAAGAAAATAAAGAAGGAAAAAGTGATTCCTGTTGTAGTCAGATCAGCTGGTGCTTTGAGTTCCTCAGCTCTGGTTTCTTGGTGCTGTTTTGTTTGCCTGGTTCCAGCAGGGTACCTCTCTGCAGAGCTTTTTCTTTTCTTTCTTCTGTAGCTTTTTCAGACCCTGTAATCTTTTCTCCTTCATACAAGGAGTTTAATAATTTGATTTGTGCATCATTAATATTCTGTCTTTACATGTAGTAGTTTAAGCATTGAGCTTTTAAGATCCTAAACTATTGTTTCTTCTATCTGCCCAAATGCTGAAAAGAAAAACAGGGAAAAATTGCAGTTTATGCTACAGCCTCGTGCCTGAAGTTCCTCACTCTGTTCTGTAAAGACAATTAAGTACCTCTTATGTATTTGCATCTTCTCACGTAATTTAAATCATTTCATGAGAGCTATTCAGTGAAATACCAATTGACCTATTTTATTCTAATAAGCTTTTTGTCTTTATTATTTTATCAAGGTTTGAACAAGCTTTTATCAACAGCATGATCCGTAGCATGGTAAAATCTGAGAAAACTTATTTTTGGATAGGATTGCAAGACATTAATAACACAGGAGAGTACTTCTGGTTAAGTACATCAGGAAAGAATCCCTCCGTGAGCTACACAAACTGGAACAAGTACCAACCACGTGAGTAATGTGCTGATAAAAAAAGAAGTGACTTGAAGGGGGGCAGTGTGGTCTCCTCCCCCTGCTGTAAGCGGCTTAGCAGTGACTGAAGGGTCCTCGTCCTTCCCTCCCTGCCTGGCCGAGAGAGCAGAGAGATAAGCTTCCATTTTCTGTTGAATCTGTAACTTCCTACTGTGGATTGAGTTAGATGAGTTGGCAGTTGTGGAGAAGCTGGAGCTTTCTTCCCCACTTTCCACCTGGGTGCTGTTATTATACGCTACCTAAATGTGGCAGGACGCTGGATGTCACTTCTCCCACCCCACCCCAGTTTGGCGGGGGGAAGAATTAACAGCCACAGTCTCCTTGCAGGCACAACTAATCCCTGACATTTTTTCTTTTTCTCTGAGAAATTTTTCAGACATTTGTTAAGGGCATTTTCAAGGAGGCCACCGGGGCTTCTGGAGACTCCCAACCAAAGGTCCCAGAGAAGTCAGGAGTTTTTTTCAGTAACAGTTTGTAATTTGCATTTTATCTGAAAAAAAGAGGGCAGTGTGCATTTCTGTCTGTCAATAACAGCACTGTGTGGAAGTTTCTTCTTCCCTTTTAGTTTACTGATGCTTGTTTGATTTTGTTCGCTTTATAGTAATCCAAAGAAAAAACAAAAAAAGTGAAAAAATAGTCGTTCAGCCTCTGAAACATAAACCTCTTAACAGGAGCTGAGAATAGAGACATAATAATAAAGACATTCCATTTCACTAATTGTTTCTCAGTTTTGGATTCCATACATTTATTGCTTTACTACTGCAGTTTGTGAAAGTACTGTTTTAAATTGCATTTCATCTCCTGCGCTTTGTGAGAGGAACCCTTCATTGTGGTTCATTTTACAAGCTCAAGTTAGCCAAGACAGGCTTGTAAACTGGTTGCTGACCAAAGAATGTGCTACTTTTGTAAGTTCGAGTTTTTATCCAGAATCTGATGCCAATAAAACAGTCAAGTCACTTCACCATAAATTCACAGAATTCTAATGCTTTATTCTGATACTCAGCACTTATTCCCATGACTAGGTCATTCTGGAGGATGCGTGGCTGTGCGAGGGCAGCACCCCATTGGTTACTGGGAGGTGAAAAGCTGTAAGAACTTCAAAGCAATGTCACTGTGCAAGCAAAAAACAAGTTCTTATGAAGAACCGGAACTTACTTTTCAAAAACATTTAAGTTCCTGCTATTTTGGATGGGAGTCAGATACTAATCTGCACAACTGCTACAAGGTACATGACCAACTAGCTTTGAATTTTTGTTATTCTTCATCAGCTTAGGGATACACTGTTCCTGAAATGATTTTGATAAAAGCATTTCTTTCACTTAACAAACAAAAATTGTTACCATTCTTCACTGCATCTTAAAGGGAGTGAAAGTCTTAAGAATCAGAACTATACTTGCAATACGCATGGCTCTAATGTAGAAAGCACTGCAAATAATACTTGACTTTTATGGGTTTCTGAGACAACTGCTCTCCAAAATCAGCTATGTTTATGACAGTGTTTATTTTATTGCAGATATTTCACAATGAAAAAGTTCTGATGAGAAGAACATGGGATGAAGCAGAAGCGTTATGTCAAGATTTTGGAGCACATCTTGCTAGTTTTAGCCATATCTATGAAGAGACATTTTTGAATAATTTATTATATACAATTTTTGATAGGTAAAGAGATTCTTTTAACACCAACAAGATTTGTCTCAATCATGCTAGTATGTAAAAATAATTACAATGTAAGTTCTTCTATCCTCTTAACTAGTGGTTAAAGAAGTTTCTATTCTAACATGAACTTTGAAATGGGTGAGAAGACATGTATTAGCAACACTGTTATGTGATTCGTTTTGAAGATGATCTTTGTAGTAGATGTTGAGCAACTGTTAATTTCAAAGTGATATTCTTGTGAGTTAACATTCTCTGTTGAAATGGAGGTTCAGCAATTTTAATCCTATTTTAAATGTTTTCATCTTAAAAAATATAATTTAACATTTTAGTAGGAAAATCAGTTTACCTCAAGGATACTAAAAAAATCAAGAAACGTATTTCAGAACGATGTACGGAATTCAAGAAGAAATGAGTATGGGTATTTGCACTATTTAAAAAATAATTTCTGAAATAACTAAGGAAAAGGTGCCTGAGAAATGTTATTTTCTTATTTTCCATCATAGGACAGAAGAAAGACAATTCTGGATCGGATTTAATAAAAGAAACCCGCTTTCTGGAGGGACGTGGCAGTGGTCTGACAGAACACCTGTAACTATCTGTATACTATATGTTTCAGTTACCTTTCAAGTCATATCTGAGCATAAGTTCACAAAAATAAGCCTTGTGAGCAAACATTGGTCAGAAAAACTGATTGGTTTTCATGTCCAAATATTTCACCTAAAGTAATAGTTACAATAGGATTAATGGTACATTACTGTTAAAATAGCAGCCCGTGCAAAAGGGTCGTGCAGCCACGAAAGGAATTTGGTAGGATTATAACATTTTGCAGATGTGTTCTTTCCTGCAAAGCAAGTTGTATTTAGCCCAGGACCAGGCATATGTGGAGTGAATGTATGTTTGTGTGTTTGTATTCATATATATGCACATTGGGAAGCCTTAGTTAGTAACTGGGGTTTAAACTTTGAACAACTGAAGAAGGGTCGGTTTTTAAACCGTAATTGGTTTTTAGCCTGAAAGAACAGTGCCAGGTCTGCCATTGTTACTTTAGTCATTTCAGAATGCGGGTGCGAGGTTCAGTCATGCCATATGTGGAACCAAAACAAAGGCTGTTAGATGTGGGCAATTACTGCTCATCCTGTAACAAAACTGTTAGGTTTCATAGCTCTTCAGTTGTTTTTATGAAAGAGTCTTATATAAGATGGGAAAGTTGAACAGGACATTGAGAAATCATGGTTATGGACCCTATTTTTTTTTCATTTTGCCGCCATAAATCAGGTGGTCCTGTAGTTGTTGCTTATGATGTTCTTACCATACACACATCTCCAAATCCTTCCTTTTTCTCCATAATGAGATTTTGAAATGTTTCATCTTGGAGTGTCGTGAAAGATAATGAATGTGCTGATTTCAGGTAGTATCTTCATTTTTGGAGAGCAAGTATGTTGAAGATGATTCAAGAAGCTGCGGAGTGTTCAAAGTAAATAGAACGGTCTTTCCAGCACACTGCCATGAAAAGCGTGAATGGATATGCAAAATACCAAAAGGTGAAATGTTAATTAACATCCATCATCTATGATAATTATTACTTGTAATTCAGGAAGACACAAGGTAAAATAAAAATACAAAAGCCTGCCTTTTATCCACATCTGGAGTTCTCCTCATTGGTCTTCTGCATGAAATCATGGCAAAGCTGTGTGTGGCCATTAGGGTTTGTTGGCCAGTTAAAGCTCTAATATGTGCAGTCAGTTTAAAAATGGATAGCAGTGATTAGCAGCTGGTTAGCAGGAGTTAGTCAAAGGTTGCTAAAAATGTTGTTTAGAAAGCATGGCAATTATTTTATTTTATTCCATGTTTAACTCCTTGTTTTGTCCCTGAATGAAAATAGTAATATTTTTCATCATTTTGTAGAGAAAGCAATTTCAGTGTCTCTGAGTGTTTCTCAAAAGAGAAACGTCTCTTTTGATTCTTAATCAGCAACTTTTAAATTTATGTGTTTTTGCAGGTGTTAAACCAAAGAATCCAAATTGGTACATAGCTGGTATGTAAACATTTTCTTTCTTCATGTGTTGAAACATTGCAACTTGGAAATACAATTTAAGCCATTGGTAAAAATACAATAAGTAAAATGTTCTCAGTTAAAAATTTACATGAAGGAGCTCGGTAGGAATTTTTTGCTTCAGATCAACATCTGTCACTCTTTTAGGAACACTGAAACATCAGATACTACTTTGATTAGGTAAAAGAGTGTTGCCAGTAGCATCAAACTCCTTAGGTAAAGGAGTTTGATAACCTTTCCATCACATTAAGTCTGCCTTTTTGCAAAGGTTGAGCATCTCTCTTAATATCCCTGCAGTATCCCAGGATAGAATATTAAAAAAAAAATATATACTCATTAGCACATTTCGTAAATTGATATGTTAAACATGGTTCTGCTGTTGATTGTGGCATATTTGTCCTCTGACACATAGCTGAAGGTGGACCATGGGGGTCACGAAGAATTAGGCTTGAAACAAGTCTTTCCTTCTGCACACCACTGACTCTTCTGCTCATTTTCTAGAACTGCCGTGGTCATATTATCAAGGAGCAGAATATCTTTTCCATGTCGGTCCTACGGACTGGGAAACCTATCAGTTTGTCTGTGGCTGGCTTCGCAGTGGAATGGCAACAATAAATTCTCCTGGTGAACAAGCTTTTATTCAAAACAAAATTAAGAAGGTAACAAAAACTACCCCTTTGAAAAAATCAACCCTCAGGCAGTAAGTGGCTATTTTCTGCTGCTCCTTTTGGAATATCTGTCTGCCTGTTGCTCCAGGTACAATCTGAAAAATATTTTACTAATTCTCTTGCTGTCTTCGTTTCCCACGTCCCTCCCTGAAGCCCTATTTAGCTAAAATCAGTAACATTTCAGAATCTGCAGAATCATTTCTGCTGATGAGCAGGTGGTTCAGTCTGCCTCAAAAAAGACCCAAGAGGAGCAAAAACCTGCTTCCTATCCCAAAGTTATGAAAGTAATTAGGAGTAAAGAGAAAGGTTTGTTTCAAATGTGGTGTACATCCTTCTCTGTTTCTTCTTCTTTCCCCGCCACCGCTCCGTGACCAAGGGGACCCAATGCAGTTCCCTAGGTGATCACACAGCAGTTCTGCATCCACCAGTGATGCTCCATCCCCATTCAGTAACTTGCAGCTAGTCATCAGGTAGCAATACCAAGGGACGTTTCAGTGGGTGTATTAGCATGACGTGGGCAGTAGGTCCAGATGTTTGAAATGGTCTTCAGAGTCTGAATCTACAACATGATGATTTGAAAGGTTACTCTTGCGGAGAGCTGGCCAAGAATAAAGAATTGCCAATTTCTCTGCATTAAATTAAATCTAGACTATGGAGGTGGGTGCTTATGACCATGGAAAATACATTACCTTTTCCTCTGTGTATGCCAGCTTGGGCAACATTCCCATGTGTCCACACATTTGTTTGATGTCTCCTGAATTATACCCCTTTGTGACTATGGATATTTATATGAGGAAAAAAGACATCTGTCTCTAAATTCCCTTCTCTGGATGAAAGCAGAATTTCTGTAGAACCACTCTGATGTAACAAACAGAAGTGAAACTGCAGAAGTAGATGAATTCCCAAGAAACTGTTTTCTTTTAGATGTTCTCAGTAAAAATAAAATAAAAAAAAACATTTAAAAAAATGAATCAAAATAATCTGTTGGCCTTACTGAGGGCAAAATTCTACAGCTGTAATGTAAGGGGATATCATAGAGTTAACTGTAAAAGAACAGATAGTGCTGAATAGAAAAGCTCTTGACCCACACTTAGTTTTGCTTACGCTGTGTACAGCTTTCTCTGCTTTTAACTTGTAATAGAAAACATAAGTAGAATTCTGTCATGTTGAGTGGGGTTTTTAAGTTTCCAAGGAATTATGCATTATTTTTATCTGCTATTTAAGGAATTTTGTATTAAAACCTCATGAACTGGATTTAAAGCAACAGTTCACAGCAAAAATAGCTTATAATGAAAGTGCAGCATAACTTTTTGTCTGCCTTCCTCCACATCTCCTGGAGACTGTGATGTGATGTATGTGCTGCCTTACCTAACGTGGAATGTTTATGACTTTAGAAATTATGTAACTTTAAAAAAAAGATGTATTTCTCCAACTTAAGATCACTTAAAATGGCTAATCAGAATGCTTCTTTAAAGACATGTTTACTTACAAGAGATCTTTCAAAAGCAGATTTATCATTCAAATTGGTGGGGTTTATGGCAGTTTGTGATGGCAGTTTTCTGCAATGAAAAAGCCAAGTTTACTCCCTTGGCATTGAAATAAGGTTTTGTCTCAGAATACAGCATACACAGCTATTTTAAAGCCTGCTGCCTTTGGGTAAGCTTCTCCAGTGTAGCCAGGTGTGTCCCTAAGTGATTGTAACCGGTTTCCTGTGGAAGCAGGAGTAATGGTGGCAATCACTAAAGTAATACTCAGCAGTCTGAATAGACTTTGCATGTGTCATTAGAGAACCTCAGCAAAATTTCTTACCATGGAATTTGAAATCGCGTGTTTCACTATTCATTAAAAGCGGTAATGAGTAGTCCGAATGCTGTGATTAGAAAACTAAACTCGGAGGCCAAACAATACCAAATCAGATAGCATTCCTGGGTCTCCTCTTTGTCAGATGTCTATTTTCTTCATTTGCTATTGCTATACAAGCCGTAAGCTGGTGAAATCCTCCAAGGACAGTGTGGCTGCCATAGCACAAGCTGCACTGCTGTTCTTTCTGGAAAAAAGTGCTTCTCAGGGTGGCTTTTCAGGGTGCTGCACATTCAGAACTTTTTGTTATTGTTGACTCTT
>NW_010394225.1:25147-26264 GCF_000710305.1 Buceros rhinoceros silvestris
CCCAAAGACCCCAAAGCTGTGACACTCTGAAAGCAAAGCCCGTTCATAGTTTAAGGCAGAATCAAGCCAGCACAGCAATTATAAGTGGCTGTTTGAATTGCATTATTTCTGTGAGTTTCCATAATACTTTGCCTTTTTGAAGTGGAGGTCTAGATCCTTTCATGATAATAGCTGGAAAGCATCTATAGGAACCTCTAGTGTGAGCTATGTAAAGTCAATAAATATTCACTGAAAACATTTTTGAAACAGTAAGGATGAGCAGCATATTAAAGCTAAAAGGAAATACTTGCTGTAGTCTGTTTTTAGGAGTTGGAGAAAAACAAATTCTGACCTAAGACTACAGCCAGATAGGCTGCAAATTCCTAAAATCGTGAATTCATAGTTAACAGAAGATACCTCAGCAATCCAGTGAAAAATGGGGACTAAATCATGCGCTATTTACATGAATAACCTTACTGAAGGAACATAAATTAACCTGGGCAGAATTTAGCACCTGTTCTTCCAACTGGAACCCTGTGGAGATGCCATTTGTCTGAATACAGAGTCTGACTTCAGGAGTTTGTTAATGCTTTCATAAGAGGGCAACAACAGCTAAACATATGGCAAAACTTTTTTTTTTTTTTGTAGCTCTCAAATAGTGATGTTCACTGGTGGATTGGGTTGCACGCAGGAAACTTCAGTGATGAATTTCGGTAAGATTAGCTGCACTTGGGCTGCTGTGAGTTGTACTTGGTGTACCCTGTTTACAGGCTGCCTGAGGGACTAAAATGGTTTGATGACGGAGTGGGATGTTCAAGAGACCACTTCAGTTCTCATGTCATTATTATTCAGAATATATTCCCCTTAATTTAACTCCATGTTACAGTATTTATTCTGAAAGGGTTATAAAAGATACAAGCCAAAGACATGAATATCAGCCTTGTTGTTGTTGTCTGTTTTTTTAATGCTTAGTTAATAAAGGGGCACTTTCTGCCTTATCTCCTTACAAACACTTTAATGGAGGGTGTATTTTTAAGTAAGGATGGGAAAAAGTGTAACTACACTGTTAACATTTCTATGCAGCTGGAGAGATGAATCACCAGTAACATACCAGAACTGGAATGAAGGGAGGGAAAGA
>NW_010394225.1:26477-37758 GCF_000710305.1 Buceros rhinoceros silvestris
TTCATTTCATCACAAACAGGTTTCTTTTGTATTTCCTTTTTGCTGCAGGAATTGTGACTTGCATCTGTTGCTGGCCAAAGAGGTTATATTTTTTTACATTGCTTTCAAGTCCTGTTACATGGTTATAGTTTGCATAAACACTTTTATGGTTAGAAAAGAGTAATGAAATACCATTAATATGTTCAAGACCTTGGTTGCAGGATTTTAAAGTGTGTTAGTAGTTCCAGTTCTCTAATGTGAAAATACAAAGATTCCAGTGGTGCTGATACTTCAGTTTCTCTTAAGAATCAGTTATGTGGCACAGCAGAAATGTTAATGCATTGCTCATTTTCACAGTCAGTTTTCTCATAACCAAATGAGCCAGATGGACTGAGCAACAATTTCTCTACATTCATAAACTGTTTTTTTATCAACACAACACTTTAAATACTCGGGTTTCTAATTTGGTTTTTGTCCCATAGCCAGTCTGCTGAGGGACTTTTGGATAACATGATTTTGGTGCTAGGTTTTACATCATCACATAATGCTATATTTTACTACAGTAATAATAATAAAAAACTACAGTGCTGCTGATTCCAGTGATTTTTGTCATCTCACGGACTCTGTTTCTGAAGAACTGCAAGTCGTGTGATGAAGTAAGCCTGTCTGGTTCCATGGAAAGAAAAAACATCCATCTTTGTATTTGGGAGAAAACCTGAAAACAATTAATCCAGCTGCACTCTTGTAATCTTAGCTTCAAAAGCCAAAACTGAAAAAATGTAAAACCTTCTTTTTTTCCCCCCCCACATAATCTCGGGGTTTTGATTCATGACTTACCAATGCTTGAGTTTAGTGTTACTATAGTTAGTACTGGATGAAAGGAAGAGACACCCACCCTTCACCTTCAGCTGTCCAGCAGATGGGAGCTGGTCGACAACTTGAGTGCACTGAAAAATGCATTTTCCTCCTAAACACGTCAGTGTTTCATGTCAATACCGAGATCTTGCCAAAAATTTTCAATGTAAGGAAATCAAACTATTTTATCTGGAAGGCATAATTTCTGTACCTTTCCTTTTTTTTTTTTTGTGCATAACTGTGTTTTTTTTAGATACATGATGATATAGGCATATGTTATGTGACTCAGTGTATAGGAATGGGGTTAACTTGCTAAAATGAAACTGCGAATGAAAGTATGAGCCTCGTACATGGACCATCAAATCCACTGTGATGTGGTATGTCCAAATGTATTCGATACAGAATATTGTATTACTCAACGACTAAAGGATACCCTTCTTAAAACTATCTAAGCTAGCTAAGAAAAAAACCCTTTCCATTTCCAAGCCAATATTGAACTGTGATTTTTCTTTTTACGCAGGACTCTGGGGTGATGAAAACTGTACTGTCTCGCTTCCCTGTATTTGTAAGCGTAAACTTCCATGGAAAATAGAGAAAGAGATTCCGAAAGACCAGAACCCACAAGGAGTATGTCCCAAAGGCTGGTTGCACTTTGGATTCAAAGTAAAACATTTTTTTCTGCTGTTTGATTATTCAAAGTGTTTTCCATATTTATGACAGAAATCAGACTTCTTCAGGATTTTTCAATATTTTAAGATTTTTCTTCCTTTTTGAAAGCAGGGCCCTTTGGTTTATAACTACTGGCACAGCGATACAAAAGTTTGTCGCTATTAAGTAGCTTTGCACGTAGAAGTTGTCTTAATAAGGTGTCAGAAATTTTACTTTAGTTCAAGGAAGTGAATACTCATATCTGCAAAAGCTATGGAAGTGTATTTGTGCATTTGCTGTGAAAAGCCTGCTCCATCCTTTCTTTTCCACTTAGGACAATTCCAAGAGTCTTTTACGGTCTCAAAACAGATCTCTGACCCCTTGTTGTGCTGAAAGGATCTCTAACTGCTGCCGTCCTCTGAAAGATGCCGTTTCAAATAGGGCTCATCAAAGATAATTACATACCAAAGTCTATGTGCAATTGAAGGTCAAAAGGCAATTTTTTTCATCAGGCTTCTCTTCAATATGTACATTCCGTAGTAGCATCATGCATCAAGGTGGCTGAATTTATCTGGGTGCTGAACTGCAGCAACTACGATAAATTTAACCCAGATTGTCTTTGCCTTTAAACAACGGATTTGAATCTAAGCCTGATCACAGCTGAAAACTGATACCAAGCATGCTGGAGAGGTCCATTGCAGGACAGAAACTAACGAAATATTTAATATTCAGTAACAGCATGTGAAAGGTTTTAGTGATCTCTCAAATCAAAACAAGCCTTTGTTTCTTTTTTTTTTTTTTTTTGAACAGGGCTTTTTGATACAAATTCCGAAGGAGCCACAGCATCTGGGAAACTGGTACTCTGCACAAGAGCCTTTTTTTCTTTTTTTTTTTTTTTTTTTGAACAGTGCTTTTTGATACAAATTCCGAAGGAGCCACAGCATCTGAGAAACTGGTACTCTGCACAAGAGTTCTGCAGCAGCCGTGATGGATCACTTGCTACCCTTGAGGATGAACTGGAACAAGGTAGAGTACTGAAAATATTGTTAAATAAAACAAGTATCTTTGTCAGGGTGCTATAGTAAAGTCTCATGTTGGATCCAGGTTTAGAAAAAAAAGATAGTTCAGATCCTTTCACTGCTTTAAACAAATTAGTGTTTTCCAAAATGTAAAGATTCAGATATTTTCTGAGCTATATGACAAGTACGTTTTGAGGAGTAATAATTTATTTTGTGCTTACTGTCATGCATTAGAAATTAAAAAAAAATGAAATAACCATTTAAAAATTCACTATGTAAAATTTCTATTTTATGAACAGAATGTTCACTCTTATAAAAGCAATCTCATTTTTATTCTTTAATAGTACTTTAAATCATGGCTTGGCTTCGTGGACGAAGATTTGGGAAGGGCTTTACCCACGCTTACTGCAAGCGTGCTGATGGCTGAAAAGGCCAATGTGGGATAGGCAAGTCCGGTTGCAAAGAGCACACCGGAAGGTCTCCTTGGGTGGTATAGTCGAGGCACGGTTCTTTCTGCGCTGTCTTTTCTCCTCGAGACTGATTCTACGCGTGCTCTCAAAGGAGGCAGCAGCGTTATGTATGGTGTGTCTCCAGATCTCCCGATTGGAGGCCAGGGTGGACCACTGATGGTGGTCAGTATGGCCAAGGCTGAGGTATTGTTTCAGGGAGTCCTTACATCTCCTGTTCGGAGCTCTTCTCTTGCGGCAGCTGGTGGCAAGTTCACCATAGAACACAACCTTAAATTGAATCTATAGTATAGCACATAGGCATAGCACTAGGCTGGAACTGTCAGAGAATAAATGCCAGCACATTCAGAAATGTTTATAATCCCTATTCATAAAAATCTGTGGTTGAATTTCATTCATTCACTTGGAGGTGGGAGGAATCTCGCTGGCTATCTTTAGCTGAGAACTCTTATTTTCAACAAAAACTGAGAAAAGCTTTTTCAATGGTAGAGTACCCTGCACTGATATGTAACTTGTTCAAGCTGCTGTGAACATTTCTGCAAGACTTGGTAGTTAACGGACTAGATCCTAACCAATAATAGTTGGTTAACATAAATAGCTACCAGTTAATTATATTTTATTCCTGTTTTCATTTCCCAGCTTTCATAACAATGAATCTATTTGGACAGAAAACTAGTGTTTGGATAGGTTACCAGAGTGATGATTATGAAAAAATGGTAAACGAAAATTCTGAGATGTATTCCAACTGGCTTCCAGTTGAAGTAATGCGAGTGAGTATTTCCAGGGGGTTTAAGGGCAACGGGAAGTTGGTTTATCCATAAAAATCATGACTGCCACAAAGACAATTTGTTACAGCAACTTAGTCTTCTCTTAATTTTTGCACCTTCAAACAACTGTGGGCACAGATTTGTGGACATAACTAGAGGTAGCAAAAAAGGCACTTTTGAAACAGTTATTTACGTAATTTGTGGCACAAGATTGTGAATTTTGTACTTTAATGTATTCCTTTCCACTGTGTTAGTACATATTGGGCGTAGCATTTTAGTTTGTTCAGTGAAAGCTTTTGGCTTTTTTATTATGAGATTATCAAGTTGCGTTTATGGGAGTGTTCGTTATTCTACCTAAATATCTGTGAGTTTCAGATGATTATTCTTCTAAAATTAATGTAATAATTATGCATGTTTTTACAGAGTATGTTTTTTAATTAATATAAGGTTCTCCGTTGATTGCAGAGACAGCGTTATAACAGTGCAAGCATTCAAGAAGAACTTCCACTGTGTACATTGGTATCAAATAACCCTAACTTCTTTTTTACGGGAAAATGGTACTTAGAAAACTGTCAGAAAAATTATGGGTTTATCTGCCACAAGACTCAGGGTAAGGTTTTGTTTTGCTTTGCTTCTGTTCTCCTTTCTTACTACACTGAATTCATCTTACTTTATTTTCATCTAGAAGCAGCTTGTTATAGGTGTTTGTAATTTCTAAAAAAAAAAATGTTCTGTTATTAAGTTTTCTTCCTGACTTTGAGCTTTCTGTCGCATATGTTAGAATCAGGAATAGACATGAAAACTCCTGTTTTCTGTCATGGCAGCAGAGTAACTGCATGAAATTGCAAAAGGCAAAACAGAGGGTAATTTTGATGAAAATATGGAGGTGGGGTTAATTTTTTGGGAGTTGTGAGAGTTGCAGTATTAGATCAGAATAGACTCTATCGATAATTTCTGTGAACAGTGCAGACTGACTGGCTGATCAGATAGTTTGTCTTGTCTTTTCCTGCTTCTCTAATGCTGTTACCATACAGTTCACTTGCCAGAAGCATAAAGCTTTTACAAGGAACACACATTACTTGGTTTCTTCAGGCCACTTTCTGGCCTTGCCCCTTGGATCGGAACTGCTGGCGTCTCCTGCGTGCTCAGGCAGCTTCGGAGCCCCAGCCCAGGGGCTGGTACAGCTCAGTCAGTGGGAAGCTGCCAGAGCATGTTCCCAAAATAGACCAGCAGCAAATTATTAACCCTAGAGCAAAGGGAGGGCTGTAATCTGAGCCTGTAAGGGGTGTCCTTGGGCGCTGTACTTACTGTGGGGGTGGTCTTATATGGGTTAACTTTATACATCACCTCATAGCTAAGCCCTGGGTTTAAAGAGACAATCCTATCCTGCTGCCTGCCTGGGAGGTGAGGGAGAGTGATTAGAGAAGTAGAATAAACAAATCCAAGCTTTGGGCAATGCTCACGTGTGGCTCTAGCAAACCATCATTTTATTTTACATCGTTTATTATGAACTACAGCTGTGGGCAGTGCTGAAGTAGTTCTGCAGTTAGTGTAGAATAAACAAGTAAATGTACTTTCCTGCTGGTTTGTTCCATTTAGCTCCTGAACATTTATATTTTAAGCCCTTCCTGCTGGTTTAGCCAGATGGGAAAGGCGTTAAAAGGCAAGAAGAAAACTATAGCCTTAGGATGGCTCAGTTGCAGGAAGCCTGGGTGAACTGGGGTGCAGCGGGTACTCAGGACCCTCCCCACGTTTCTTGGATGGGTGAATGTGAGAATGGCCCATGGGCCCAGCCAAGCATCAGGGAGCCAGGGTGGGCATGCTGTGCCCCAGGCACGGTGCTGTCTGCCTGTCCTGTGTGCAGCAGAGTGCTCCTGAGGTGAAGGGACTAGTCCTGCCTCCCCAGTGTGACACCCATAGCACTCTCCCAAACCATCAGGCATTTCAGCTTGCTAATTCAGCAGAAAGCATTCCTGTCTTCCCTCCACCCTTTTTTTTTCGTTTGTTTGTTTCTTTAATTGATGTAATTTTGTGCAGCTTTTGCAGGCTACATTGGCTCAGGGCAGAGTCTAAAACACTCCACCTTGTAGCAAAGCAATCGCTTTATTTTGTAATCACAGAAAAGTTTTATGGCCAGAAGTAATTAATCCAGACTGACAAACAGGAATAAAGCTGAGGCGTTGCTTTATTTTCATAGTCTTGTTTAAAGTGTACTGCGGGCATTCATACATATTAGCAAAGGCATTTACCTCCTGTAGAAAAGTGAGCACAACTGCATCACAGCTGGGCTGGGGTAGAGATGATCTCTGTCTCCTGATTTTTTTTCTCATGGGAGACTCAATCTCTTTATTTCTTTAATCTAAAAAATCATTTTTTGGACACTGCTGTGTTACCATCAAAAAGAGATTTAAATCTCCATGCACGGAAGATTTCTCTTTAAATGCCAGTACTATGATCTTCTCTACATTGGCTCATGGATAGTAAAGATGAGTTCAGGAGGCTCCCAAGGACTGACTTACGCCATGAGCCAGTTTGTCATCCTCTCAGTTGTTCCAGTACAATTATTTGTGAGGCCAGGCTTTGCGCTGTACACTGATCTTGGAAATTATTAAAAGAGGTAATCTAAATTACATGCAAGGTAGCTGGGATAAGAGCACTCTGCAGCCCACTGCTATTGGACATTTGGGATATGCCCAGATCGCAGGTGGTTTCTTACTGACCTTCAAAGATCCAGTCAGCGGGACTGACTCACATAAACTCATTCACTCCTGTGCTGAGTTTTGCACTGTGATGCAGTTTCAGATACTGTTCTAGTAGGTGTTGCCTTTTGAAGTTCACAACGCCTTCCTGAAACCAAGGAACTTGCAAGTTTTAGATTTGTTTTTAAAGACAGTTCTGATTTTTTAGGAGCAGCTCTGTTATGTTCAAGCTATCTGTTTTAAAAAATAAATCCTTTCTTTCTTTTGTAACAGACACATCCAGACATGTCATCAATGCATCTGAAATGTACCCTGTGCCAGATAATTTACAATATGGAAGCAGGATGTATAAGCTAATACGTGGGAATTTTACATGGTCTTCAGCTTTAAAAACCTGCATGGCAAATGGCGCAGAGCTGGTCAGCATTACAGACCGGTATCACCAAGCTTTCCTCACGGTCATTGTGAATCGGCTGGGATACAGTCACTGGATCGGGCTGTTCACTTCAGATGTACGTTGTGGACTCCTGGGCCGTGAACACGATGCTTCAGAGGAATTTTTCCAGTAACAGGCTAATGAGCTGTGTCATTAATTTGAAGTCACAGGAAGTTTGTATCTGGAAATGAAACCCTGGAAAGCTTGAGCCCTAACTATGTTTTTGCAACGTAATGTATAAATCTAATGAGAGCCAGTTTGGTGCAATGACTACTAAAAACCCATAGAAAACGTTTAAAAACACACCAAAAAACCTTCAATCTGTCAGCATTGGAATTATGCTCTTTCATTTGTAGTTGCTCCATGTAATAGCCACTTGCTGTAAACAGAGGTTAGATTTAGTTTCTGGTCTCCCAGAAGTAAGATGGGAGGATTCTTGGATCCGTCTTTCGTAGATCCTTCTGGATCCAGCTTTCAGATACGTAAAAGGCATTCTATAATATCTGGTGAGGGAGTTGAAAAAGATGAACTCATATGGTGTTAAAGTGTATCAGAAAGATAATCGGAAATTTGTTTTGGCAGAACGGGCTTAACTTTGAATGGTCGGATGGGACTAGGTCTTTGTTTACCTTCTGGGAAGATGATGAGTCCCAGGCCTTTGGCAGCTGTGTTTACCTTGATACTTTGGGACACTGGAAAAGTGCTAACTGCGAACGACTTCTGCAAGGAGCAGTTTGCCATGTGCCACCTAGTAAGTCAGAGTGAAGCTTTATATTAAATCTTTGCAGCTGCAAATGTGTGTTTTGACAGTGGAAGTACATAAAAGGAATTTAATTGGTTTGAGGTTAAGCAATGATGATAGTATTATTCAAAACTGAAGTCTATTTCTGGCATTTCATTGCTGTATCTCCTATTTGTGAAACCATTTTTTCCCCCATAACATATTATCTATCAGGTCTGGTCCATAGGAGAATGGAAAGAGAACTTTCATAATAGAAACAGGAAAATTACTGACTCTGTCTCTTCAGTGAATACTGTATTATCTGTGAAAAATGATGATTGCTAATAACCTAGCATGAAGGGAAATAAATTCAGTTCACTGCAATTAACTGTGGGATGGGAGAAGGGAAGCATTTAGAGCAAAGTGAAAAATCAGTCACATCTTCACTGATGGCACATAAAAGATTTAGCATCTTTTTTTCTAAGATAGTATCTTCCTGTATTCTGAAATATGTTGTGTTTTCTACAACGCTCTGTCAATTACTAGAGCTTAATTTGAAACCAGAATTCGGGTCTGGAACTCCATTCAGTCCAGGACTGCAGAGTGTTTGGCAGCATCCTGATCTCAAAATAGTTCCTCTTGGGAGGTACTGATCACTGGGGGTTCACCTACAGCTTATTATAGCTTCTGGATATGTGAGAAGAAAGCTGTTTGGAAACTTTCAAGACAAAAATTATTCTCTAGCATGGTTTTTGTAGAGAAGTTGACTAATTTTCTAATTTGTTTCTTAAGTTATGTAACCATACATAGCCTAAGGTTTACTTCAGTTTTTAAAATCGTGGTTTCTAGCAAACTATGAGGCATGTAAGACCGTAGGTAACGAAGCTGAATCTACAGCAGGGCCAATAAATGATAGTGGGATTGTAGAGCGAGCTTGTAGATTTTCCCTGAGTCAGAGGGACTCTCTGCTGCAGCACGTTGCATGCCAGAGAGGCTAGCTGCTGCTTACTGGTGGGAAACTGTCCTCTGTGCCATGGTATTTGGCATGAAATTATCTTTGCAGCTTAGTGGAGAGAAGCTCTGCAGCCCTCGGAAATCCCCAGCCCTCTGGGAGATGCTGGGCAGCACGCCGTGCTCTGGTGTTCCTGCAGTTTGCTCGTATCGCCCTCTGCACATTAGTACCAGTTAGATTGTCCTGATATTGCTGCTGCAATCTAGCAAGGTTTCTTGATCAGAAACAAAACCAGCTTGACTCTTCTAAAACAAATATATGCAACTGCTAGATTTTTATTTTGAAAAATAAAGGCACGATGCAATTACTTGCTTATTAGCATTACTCCAAAACAGCGTGTGGAATGTTGTATTAATGTGTATATCGTTATGCCAATAAAGCTGTGCTGTTATTTCTGTCACAGAAAAGAAACTCACTGCCTATAAAGGCTTATGTTCAGAAAAAACTGTTCCCTGGATCAAATTCAAAAACAGTTGCTACAGCTTTTCCACAGTCCTGCAGGGCACAAGTTTTGATACTGCATATGAAGTCTGCAAAAATCAAGGTAAATGTTTATTTTTTAGCTACAAAATGTCATCATGATGTCTTTAAAATATATATATATTTTCTGAAATGACTGAAATCACGGCGTATCTCTAGCTTAAGTGGAGCTAGAGAAATGAAGCTATGAAATTGGAGGCAACATACATCAAATAAATGTCCCTTTCCGTATGAAAATACTGATTTCAGGAATAACACATGAAATGACTTTTTCCCCTTCACACTTGTTTTACAATCTTGTGAGAACAGTTTTGTATGAACCCGAGCATTTTCACATTAATTGCAAACTTAAGAACTCACAGTGTATAACCAGACTTTTCAAGCGTTCCAATTAAGGCTTACAATATTAACTTTCCAACACACAATGTTACATCTTAATGACACGGATTGCTTGAGAATTGGTTCTGTGTTTGATTTGTAGGATCAAATCTTCTAACTATTCAAGATGAAGATGAACTTGCCTTCATTTTGGAAGAATTGCACAAGTTTGGTTATTCTGTGCAAATGATTTGGTTGAACTTTCTGCTTGTTACAGACAGTAAGTTTTGGGTGGGAGAGAACTGCATGTAAGAAACTTTTTGGGGTTTGGATTATTTTAATGCTAGTGTAACCATCTTCCAATTTATCTTTTGAGATTTTTTTTGTTGCTTATTACCTGTTCATGATGTAGTAACCAGTCAAGCTATCTTTAATCATTGCTTACTAGTATTTTGAATACTCATTAAGTATATATGCATGTGAATGCCTTTATTTTCTTCTTAAAGAAGCACTATAGGCTGTGTTTTGTGTCAACTACATAGGATGTTTTTAAATCTTACCTCCCACATCCACCCCCCCAAAAAAAAAAAAAAAAAATCTAATAGTGGCCAAAAAAAAAAAAAATCTTCCCCCCCACATCCCCCCCCCCAAAAAAAAAAAAAAAAAGTACTATAGTGGCCAAACAGACAAAAGCCTGGCATTGCATAATACAGTATTTTTTTATATGAGGGTAAATCTGCAGAGATATTTATTAAAATACTATCATATTTTATAATGACTTATTACTTCTGCCCTTAGATGAGACAGTCTCCTGGTCTGATGGTTCTCCCTTAAATTATTCTAATTGGGGCATCAGGGAGCCTGAATTTGATCATCTTAAAGGGAATTTCTGTGTCAGCCTGAGGACCACAGATGGAGTCTGGCAATTATCTCCATGCAGAGAAAAAAAGGGATTTGTCTGTAAAATGGATGCAGGTATGTGCTTCCATGAAAGAAGGCATTCTCTCCTTATAACCATTGTTTTGCATGTTCCTTGTTGCTTGCTTATTTGCTCTTAGTTTTCATTTAAATAATTCTGTCCCTTGGTCTTAGAAAAAATACTTGTGAAAAAACCAAGCAGCCAAGGTAACCGCCTTTTGAGGAACCTGGGCAGCTTTTGCGTTATTGCCAACTGTGGTAGACTTTCTGTTGTATGGGTGAGCTGTGTGCAGAGCATTGGGCTGATCCTGTAGGATGGGCAGGCACCACGTCAGTAGGAACAAGGGTTTGTGAGAGAGCTGAAGTGTTTCTAGAACCCACCCGAAATGCCTGAGTCACGGTTGGACCTAAAGCTAGATAAATCTACCACTGCACGATTCTGCTCATGTACCTGTACTTTTAAAAGTGGGTAAATCCTGCTGCTCGTACTTGCACAAATGTCAATTAATATATTCCACCAAATTTAAGGGATTTTAGATAACAGATTAGGTCATGTTTAACTTGGCCAGTTGGAATCCCATTGACATGAGGAAGGTTAAACAAACAGCCTGATCTTGTATTGTTTAGTTAGATTGTCTTCTAGGTATCAATTTTACTGTGAAAATACACAGTAACCCTGGTAGCTCTATGGGTAATTTTATAACCATTTTGGATTCTATTTCAGATCTAGTTGGAACAGAACCCTCTGAAAAATGTAAGTGTTTTCTGTGCTTTCTTAGTTTTCTTTTGTAAGGAGTAATAACACATTTTAAGCCGATATTTTGTGAGGTAGTATTTTTTGCTGTTAAATCTGTAATTTAAAATGTGTGACATATAAGGACTAATAATATGTTTTCCATAAAACATCTTTATATTAACAATTATATATAATTATACTCTTTCACGGGCACCCCCTTGCCGTG
>NW_010394226.1:0-222 GCF_000710305.1 Buceros rhinoceros silvestris
GTCATTTATACAAAGCAGTATTGGGGTACGTAGATAACGGAAATGAGTTGCTGTGGTTTGGTCAGTCGCCAGGAGCGGCTTTTGCGCTGTGTCCTCCGATTGTGTCCGCCGTGGTCTGGCGACTGCGTTGGGGAGCGCGTCAAGCCCTAGGATGAGACTTTGATGTATTGGTGGTGCCAATGACCACGAAAGATTGGGAGTCTTGGTTTGCGATTCAACAGA
>NW_010394226.1:465-699 GCF_000710305.1 Buceros rhinoceros silvestris
TTGTAGAACTTATTTACAGACGGTGCCACTGGATGGGCGCATGGTTTTCACAGATGCTTCATCCTTGACGTCAACCGCGGTGGTGGTCCGGACTGAAAACCCCGTCTGGCAGAAATTGCAGTATGTGGATCCTCCGCAATCTCTCCAGTGGTTGGAGGCCAAAGCTGTGGCTATGGCGTTCTTGGCCTGGCCGGAAGAAGATCTTAATGTAGTAACAGACTCCATGTATGTATT
>NW_010394227.1:0-3881 GCF_000710305.1 Buceros rhinoceros silvestris
AGGGCTGCTGGAAGGAACAAGTGGCTTCCGCTTGACAAGGTACGTCCTCTGAGCAGAGAGAGAAATACGTTGGGGTTTATCAGAGAGGGACGTTTTCTTCTGGTAGTGACTCGATACTGTTTTATCTCTTTAGTGGTTTAGTTCTGTTCTTGTTGTGAAATCCATTTGACTTTGCTAAAGATAGTGTGGTGGGCAAAGGCTGTTTTGAACCCGTGGATTGACTGGGCTTGTGCCAGTCCTGCCTTGAATAGCATCCTCTGTGCCTTGCTTGGCTGTAGTGTGTCCGAGAAAGTTGTTCATGTACTTCTGCATCTGTGTGCCTGCAGGTGGATTTCTACTTCCAGCTTTTCCCCTTTGAGGATCTCCTGCCCAGCTACAGCAATGTGGTTCCTAGAAAAAATTAGAGCATCACATGAAAATGGAAAACCCCCTAGCTCCTCCTTCCTGGCACTGCCACCTGGCCAAAACCTGCCTGAAAAAGCCCGACTGGGGACTGCTGCTTTTCCTAATGTGCTTACCCCTGACAGAATCCCTGAGTTCTGCATTCCCCCCAGGCTGGCCAGCTCTGGCCCTGCTAAGGGCACTGGCTTCCACCAGGACCACAGTTCAGAGGATGCAGAGCTTAATTCTTCTGACTACAGCCCCAGCTCTTCTTTGCCACATCTCATTCAGGTGGAAAGTGCTGAAGAGATCCCAGCCCCGGAGGAAGAAAGCACCAACTCGGACCCACAGTCCCAAGCAGCACTCTCCCTGCCTCACTTTCCCAGAGCCCCCACTTCTTATGGCTTCTGCACTTTGCTGGAGAGTCCCCACACCAGGAGAAAGGAGTCCATCTTCCATGGTGACTCACGTGGAGCTCTGCCCAGCCTGATGCTCTCCCGATCTAGAGCTAACACATTCAGTGGCAAAGGGAGTATGTCTAATCCCATCGCTATCAGCTTTGCTTCTGTGAGACTGCCTCCCAGGCATCCTTCCCTGCACAGGCAAGGTGCCTGTGACAGTGATACTGCCTCCTCCAGTGATTCCTCTCCTTTCAGCTCTCCGCTTCTCAGCAGGTCACCTCCCAGGTCCTGCTCCCTGATCAAAACACAAAGTCAGGAGGGGTTGCTCTGCCGAGCGCTGAAAGCCAAGAACAAATCCAGCGTGGCCAGGAACAATTCTCTCTCTACAGAGGAGAGCAGCTCCACTGATAACAGCCCCAGTGCCATCAGGCGGGCCTCAGAGGGGCTGCTTGCCACGCAGAGCTCTAGCATGTCCTGTTCTCCCATCTTCCCCCTGGACCTGACCCGCAGCCGTGAGAGACTGGTGGGAGAGAGCACTGTGGTCATGGACAAGGGAGGCATGCTGAGGCTATTGGCTGAGTACTGTGCAGAGAATGAAAGGCTGCGGATCCGCCTCATCAGTGCGGAGGGTTTGTATGATGACTCTGTAGAGCCCAAAACCATAAACTGCTGTATCACCTTCTCCCTGGTGCCAGGGAAAACACAGAAGCAGAGAAGCACTGTTATAAAGAGAAGCAGAAATCCCATCTTCAATGAGGACTTCTTTTTTGATGGCATTGCAGAGGAAGAGCTTTACAGCCTGTCTGTAAGGATGAAAGCAATGAATAAAGGGTGCAGTATGAAGCGAGATTACACCTTAGGAGAACGGGAATTGTCTGTTATGAGTATGCTCTCACTGTAACACTTGAAACATTCAAACAGACCAATTTTGTCCTCTGAAAGTTTTCTAATAAATAAAGTTCTGGGTTGTCTTTTTTTTTTTTTAAAGAATACTTTAAAGCACTGTGTTGCTTGGTATTACTCTTATGCTGTTGTGCCTTATTTTGTTGCTTAGCATTTCAAATGCAGTGAGGTATTGGCTGTTAAATTAAAAGGTGGCTGTGGAGCAGACCTTCTGCCTGTACCAGGGGAGAGGAGGGCAGAAGGGCTAGTTTGCTTTTAGGATAAAGGATTAGGCAGTTACCAAGTCAAAAGTTCTTATTTATGGCTTTCAGGGAGTGGAAGGGTTGGTTTTTCACTCACTCTGGTCCCTAAGCAGGTACACAGCAGGTGCGCACAGTAGCCATTGAATCCTGTAGCAGCTCCCAGGTACTACCTCAGTTAAACAGACCATTTTGACAGCTCTCACATTCACAGAAAGGAATGTTTTAATGTGTCCTGCATTCAGGGAGGGGGTGAGAGAGATGTCTAGTTTGTCTGGGAATCGGGTCTTCTCCTACAATGTTGGAGAAGGATTTGGACTCCCAAAGTAGGCATAAGTTTGTGTTGAGGATAACAGGATCAGCTTCTGAGCAGCAGTTAAAACCACCGCAGGCTGGGCTGTCCTTCTCTCCACAGACCTATACTGTCAACGCTGGACAGTGAGGTGGCTCCTGCCTGGAGTCACCATGGAGCGGGTGATTGCTGTAGCACAGTTAGTGTCTTCATTTACCTTTCCCTTCCATGGGTGATTTCACAGCTGTCAGGATGGAGTTGCCAGGTAATGATGTTTTCATCTGGAATGTACCCTGGAGCTATAACCCTCAGCAATTCCGCTATTGAATCCTTTCTGAAACGGAAGCAGATAGGATTAGATACAATAAAGCAAGGGCAAAGGATAGTTTGGGATCTCTTCAATGAATTCCTGCTTCGGCGAATGACTTGCTCCATACCTTGTTCAAGTCATTGTGTTAAAATTAGGATAGTATTTCTCTGTCCTGTACTAGCCTATAGTGAGCGGCTGAGGCACCTGCTTCAGCACCACAAGAAATACAAAGGTGCAGAGTTCCTTCAACCACCTTCCCTTTTATTTTTTTTTCTTCTGCTGAGGACCGAAGGCTGGGTAAAACAGATCAACTCAGAAACCACAGCTGCACAAGTGGGAGGAGGCAGACACTCTGTCTTGAAAAGTCCAGGCCTGCTGCTGCCTCAGTCGATTAAGTTGCAGGCTTCAACATGTGAAGGTAGATAAGCTTTAACAGAGGAGCAGTCCACACAGTCCTCGGGCACAGAAAAGCAAAGCTTTCTTCTGTGTCCCTGGGATTCTGTAGAAACAGGGCCTTGCTTGTGCCAAATCTACAGCTTCAAAGCTCTTTCAAAAAGGCTTCTGGCAGGTCCTCCCCCTGCCCTGTTCTGGGAAGAGTGTAACTGCCTGGAAATAATGGCATTATTCGTGGGAGGTTCTGCTTTCAGACTTAAGTACCCCAGGAAGGATTTTTTTTTTTCCTTCTGATAGTAGAAAAAGCCCCAAAGATGTTTAACTCTGACCATGAGTGCTCAGAAATGCCCACTGCTAATCCTTGATCCAGCTCACTGAGATGCTTCTAAAAACAGAATCCTCGTACAAAGGATGACTTGCACAGGAGAATGGCTGGGTATATTTCCCAAAGCTGATTAAAATCAAATGGAATAATAATCCCTTTGTGCTAAAGGAAAGAATTAAATGTGATGACATGCTGCGCAGCTGGAGGTGATGCACTTGTATCCTTGAATGTGGGCCAACTGACTAGAAAGGAAAACCTAAAGGAAGTGGGGTGAGGAGAAATTCACAAATGTGACTTCAAGGAAGAGTCAATCCTGCTGCAAAAAAAAGAAAGCCTGTTTAATTGGTTATTGCATGGAGTCTCACGAAGGAAGGCAGAGGCTCCCTTTTCATCCACCACCACATTTTTAGTTCTTGGGACTTAAGGTCTCCTTGCAGGTACACTCACATGGAGAAAGAGGCTGAGATAACACAGAAGACAACAGTTACATGTGTTAGAGGATCAGGTACAGTCACACTACAGAGGACACCTCTCTGCCCTGTGATATGTGCCATGCCAGTGTTGTACTGCAGGGACAGAGGATGATGGAACAGCTGAGGCAGGAAGGGCCTCTGGAGACTCTATTGCCTGACTCCTG
>NW_010394227.1:4063-9297 GCF_000710305.1 Buceros rhinoceros silvestris
GCCCAGGTGGGTTTAGAGTGTCTCCAAGGACAAAGACTCCATAGTCTGCTTGGGAACTCTACCCCAGTGTTTTACCACCCTAACAGTGAAAAAGTTTTTCTTTCTGCTTAAGTGGAATTTCCTGTATTTCAGTTTGTGCTCATTGCCTCTTGTCATGTCACTGGATACCCCTGAGAAGAGCCTGGCTCCGTCCTCTCTACTCCCTCCCATCAGATACTCATACACATCAATGAGATCTTCCCCGATCCTTCTCTTCTACAGGCAGGCTAATGGGCATAGAGCAGTTACTGGCATAAAAGTGTAAAGTCTCATCCTTCATTAGGCAGGGAAGGGGTAAAGTCCTTGGAGAAAGTCCTCTCTTCCTGCCATAGAAAAGTAAATTTCCAGCTGGGCTCATTTAGTCAGCTAATTAAAGAGGTCAAGGCTGCATCTTTGGTTGGTTGACAGAAACCTGAGCTGTTTTTAGGGCTCTTTAAACAACGACTTATTTCTGAGAAAGCCTCCTTACAGAAGTTTGATGACAGGTCTGCATGCTAGAGAATGACATGTTCCTCCAGCTGAAAGCAGGAGAAGACTTGCTAACCTGATTGAGAGGCAGAGTTTTAGCCTAGGAAGAACAGCTGGGCTTTGCCTAGGTTTATCTGGTAAGTACTCTAACTTCATCTGGTAAGTACTCTAACTTCAGGCTTTTCTTCATAATTTTATTTTTGAATATATGAACTTTGAGTTGAGCACCTATTCAGCTACATCAGTCAGACTCAGGAGTAAGTATGACCATAACACTAAATGGAAAACAGGTTTGGTCCCTGTGTCTGTTGTGTCATTCCCTCCACCCCCATTTTAGAGTGTCTTTCTACATTTTGGGGTATTGGATCCATTGTGAGCTTTGGGGTGTTGCTTATCAGACTGTTGTTCTTATTAGCAATACAAAGCCATAATACAACTTGAACACTCCAATTTGCTTCAATATTAGAGGATATAGGGCTTGTTTTCTTGTGCTCTTAGAGGTCAGCTAAGCTCTAGGTGGTGGACTCCTACAGTGCTGCCTATGCTGCAGCTGCTTTCCGAAAGCGTCAGCCTTATTGCGTAAAACACTTGCATAAACAAACAAGAAGGCAACCGGATACTTCCACCTGGAAAAACTCATGATGCCTTAGTGCTTATAGGAGAGTCAACAGCAAGAAGAAAATCTGCCTCTTGGCATTAGCAAACAGCTACTCAGAGTTAACAAATACTCTCTTCAGACGTTTTCTAACTTCAAAAATGCCATGAAAATACGGTAGCAGAAATTACTTTCTCGAGTATTACTCCTGGTTTGGATTAGTCTGATCAGCTGTGCTCAGTGGTGCTCACTGGTTGGAAGATCGCCTCTTAATTTCATTTTAAAAAAAGCCTTCACAATTGTTTGAGGAAAAGAAGGTCTTTCTGCCAAGAACCTGCTCTTGTGTTTTGCTGAGCAAATATTTGTTTCAGCTGCATTGGAAGTACTAATAATGCTGTTCTTTTCAAACCCAGTTCTTTTAAGTGTGCCTCTTCGGTTTTGGACAACTGATACCGAAAGGCAAATCTTCATGCTTTCCTTTCCAGAAATCCACACAGATTATACTCAAATACAGCTTGGGGTGCAATGTAGTGAATTACGGTAGGGTAAAATCCAATTCCTGTAACTGTGCTGCTTTCAGGTGAAGTTCAGTCCAAGAGAAGCAAATATCTGTGACCTAAAAAGCCTACCAGGACAGATGTGTAGGCTGGGGATTAGGCAGCATGGTCTCTGCAGTATCAAATTCCATTTATTGCACCACTTGTTCTAAGCTGCTCCCACCTCTCAGGCTGGTACCAGAGAGGCGCTGCTGAAAATGGCACCTAGGCCCCTCCAAGTACGCACTCTGAGGGGGCTCTTAGAGGAAACTGGTACTTCTGTTTCTGCAGCTTGGCTTTCAGTCAGCCACAGTTCCTGTAGTAAAAGACTGAGCATAAGATGGGGCTTAATGGGCAAGAATTTTTGTAGCTTTTAGTCTAGTTATTTATTGTTGTGGGCAGCTTTTAGTTTCCTCAGAGGACTAAGGGAAGAACAGCTAGACAAACGTATAAATCTGCAAAAACCCTGCCTTTGGGTTACCAAGCTATCTCCCCCAGGCTGGCGAATCTGTCCTGGAGAAATCTATGTAAATAAAGTTCTCTCTCTGCAGGACCGCTGGGAAGGGCATGCCACAGCCTGTGTGCTTGCTGGGCTGCCCACGTGCTCTCTAGTGACCACTGCCTGCTTCAGAGATGGGCAGTTTTCCTGCACCTATGTTAGAGATCCTTTAGCTTGCGTAGGTGGCTCAACTGTTGGGCATGATACTTGTCCAAGGTAGGAAAGGTAATGAGTCACATTTATTGATAGCTCTTTGCAGCAGGACGTTTGATTAAAACAAACAGTAGCCTTACCATCACACAAAGAATGCCACAGTTAGATGCTACCCGTTCTCCACTACTGTGTGCTCTGAACACAAAAATGCATATAAGATTAATCTGCATATTGAAATGAGATGGCATTTCCATATGGACTTAATGCTGGTGATGGTCGCTGAAATGTACTCTAATACCATTATTAATAGTGTCTTAGAAGAAAAGACTACAATTATGCCACACAATCTGTCCTCATAGCAGAGGCAGAATGAAGCTCAATGTTGCAAAGTGTCTGTGAACGAACCTATTTCACATCAAGGTGATTGTCATAAAACACAGGTGGCAGGAGGGGACGGAGCTGCAGATGCTCAAAGACAGACCTCAGCCTGGCCTGTGCACAGCATCACGCTGCCTGCAGAGTGGGGAAAAAAGGCTACGTTCTTCTTTGTGTATCAGCCTGCTGTGCCTCCATCAGGACTGCTAAGCAAGTTGAGTGTTTTGTGCTGCTGGTTCTTTGCATTAAGGGGATCCCTATGAGAGGAAAAGAGCTTCCAGCAGTTTTTTGCTCCTATCAGGAACAGAAATGGCTACAGCTGAGGTTGCTGGTGGTATATGGCAATCGGAGGTGAGGTATTGGGAATTGAGCACAGTCCCAGAGATCAGAGGAAGGGTCCAACGAACAGGAGTGGAAAGAATTAACAGCCTCTTTTCCTAGATACCACCACAAGTGACCTCAGAGATCTGTCTTCTGATTTTGTTATTCCTTCTGCTATTGCTATTTCTATTTCTGGCTATGTATGTTCTAATGCTGCAAAATCAGCTATCCTGAGTGGTACAGGGAGAACCTGACCTTGTCAAGCATTGCATGTACTAGACAGGAAAGCACAGAACAAGATTTTTCAGCTTGCTTCTGTTCTGTCAAACCTTAATGATTTTTCTACTTGCGTTTCTCGGCCTCTTCAGTGCAAAATCAGGAAAGATTTGAAGGAGCACAAGGTGAGAAAGAAAACTGGCTGAGAAACCTTAGAATTGCCTCAGAATTGCCCCTTTTTAGCAAGAGGGCCAGCCAGAGTTCTGGGTTTTCCTTACCTTGCTAAGGCAAGGTACAAGGTTGAAGAGGCACATACAGGGAAGCAAGTCACAGCCCATCTGTTTAGGCTGTTGCTGTAAAGTACAGGAGGTCACACAAGTTTAGTTTTCCAATGCTTGTATCCTTATATGCTGTGGATTTCATGTGCTGTGTCTTACTACATTCCTCAGTTGCCTGTAAGGAAAAGCTTTTCCCTGTCTTGACATAATAGGTGAGAAAGACATTGAGAAAAGCACTCAGGTAAGAGGCATGCTCGTTTTCTCACAGGCAGAGGCAAAGGATGAGATGAGGTAGCTTAGAACAGCATGAATGCTCATTATTATTTACATTATCCCTTTATGAAAGTGCACAGTTCCAGAAGCTGAAGCCATTTAGCTTCAATCTTTGCTCTGGTTTGGGCAATTAACTTTTTTTCTTTCAACCTTCCTGTGCTAACTGTTAGCTGTTTCCAGTGAGCAATAAACCTGAACTTACCACACCAATAAATGTAATAGCAGTAACAGTTGCTGACTGGAAATGCCAGAGCCAACCTAAGTCTGTTGGAGTTTTCTCTAATTTCACCAGATTACTTCATGTAATTGTGATTCTAGAAGATTCCCTTGTGGGCAGCGTGTGTTACTTGACCCCTTCTGGCAGCCCAGTGCCCTAATCAGAGCTGCACCTGCCAGAATGGCTTTCTGCTGAGATCCCGACCATTGAATTTATAGGAGCTGGGCACTGTGTACAGCTGGCTTTTGCAGTGCTGGATGCCAGAGCTACAGCTGAGCTGGAGGTCCCAGCACTGCTCCTGCATGTACCCAAACAGCATCACCAAGCTTCGGTGTTAAAGACAGGCTCAGCATGACCTGCTGCCCAGCCCATAGGGACTGCTGTGCTGAAGCTGGGACTAAACTCTGGAGTTGAAGTCAGAGGGGAGGGACTCGCCTACTAAAACTTAAAGGCAAATAACTCATGCTGAGTATTGGCAAAAGCCCTGTCACCAATGAGGAAAAAGTGACAGTAACGAAATGCTGGCTTTCACCCCCCGAATTAGCTGGCTGTCAAAGCTGATTCAAGCCAGTAATTCAGCTGTGCAGTCTTGGATCAGTTGGTCTGTGGGGAAGGAGGAGAGTCAAGCCTCCACAGATGATTTTTGTGGATAAGAAAAGTTTCTCAGATCATAGCTGAGGCTTTTCAGAGATGCAATCTAAGCTGGGTTGGCTCAGGTCTGTACTTATATTTGCTGCCTCAGATCCTGAAACAACTAAACAGGTTGAGTTCATTTGTTGTGGGAAGTGGAGCAGGGAGAGCTCTGAACAGACACACACAGAACAGCAACACGCCTCACAATCCACCCTGCCCTCAGTGGGCCGTAGCATCAAATCCGTGGTGATAATACTTAGTCGGTGTCAAATGGTCCCTTGGCTTATTGCTGTGTGCAAGTAGAGCTGGTGTTGCATGAGTATCTCGGCAGTGCAAGATTGCCTCATTTGATGCCACAAGTGAATGGTCCTTGGGACTCGCACCTCTTGTCTGCTCTCAGGGCATAGGGCTGGTAGAAGTGAATGCCACCTCCAACAAAATGTGTCCCTTTCTGAGGGGCTCAGAAGGTGCCACCTGCAAGATTTGGTCCTGAGTTTCCCAAACACAAGACCTGACTAATGTGATTCTCTGAACAAAATACAACCAAGCTGCCAGGTATGTTTACAGGGCTCTTATTACTGCAGGGACCCTCCAGGACTCCCGTTCTTGGCAGGTCCTGGCTGCCTGGTGA
>NW_010394227.1:9330-22454 GCF_000710305.1 Buceros rhinoceros silvestris
CTGTGATGTCTGGAGGTAGAGCAGCGACTCTTTCACGGGCACCCCCTTGTCGTGGGGAAGGAGCTTGCGTGCCCTTGTGAGGTTGAGAGCTGTGCTGGTGGTGGCATGTGCCTCCGGTGGGGTCTCCCAGGCCAGACAGAGTATCTACGGGCAGGATGGGCTCACTAGCCTTCGGGCAGCCGTCCTAGGAGAAGGACAACTCTGACTCCAGACCCGGGAAGATGGAGCTCGTTTAGCCCTGTAAGGCTCATCCAAGAGAGGATACTCTAACCAAATCTATGACCCGAGGACTTCGCTGTCACCGTCCAAGCTCGCTAGGCCCTGGCAGATGAACCTCAGGTGTAAAGGGTGGAGCCAGTTCCACACATGCTGCGCCTCACCTAAAAAATCCACTGTGCAGGCCCGAAGGGTGCACTCATCGCTTGCAGTGAGCGTGGGGAAAGCCCTTCCCAGATCTTCGTTCGTGAAGCCAAGCCATGATGATTACTGCAGGTTTGCCCAGTGGCTGTGTTTGCCCTGTCTGCATCTGTCAAATGATGTGATTTCCTGAACTACCGTGAATTGTGTAACTGACTTTTTGAAATTAATTTTCTTTAACAGTACAGGTGAAAGTCCGGCTAAGGTTAGTAATGTTGTTAGGAAACAACATTAATTTATGAGAAGCTGCATAAAGATCCTTTAGCCATCTGCTTTAAAGATACCTGACTAGGGATGGATGAGTTAAAGTTGCCTCAGGGATGGGACTGGGTGGAAGTTATGGGCCAACAGACATGTCCAGCTGGCAGGAATCATTTGTCACCCTTGGAAGTTACCACACAGGCACAGGAGAAGATGGGGCTTCCATGCTGAAGGACCCATGGGAGCAAAGCACTGGAGAACTGCATGAACATGAGGGGAAACAAAGGGATATTTAAACTGTGGGACCTTTATAGAGATCAAAATGCAGCATACTCTCAGGGAAGTTACTGGAAGAATAACTGATGAAGTAGAAAACCAAACTACAGAACTAGGAGTATCAGTACGGAGCTAATCTGCTCTACTTACTGGTATTTCCACTCGGTGTTTGTAGTCAACAAATACTGTTTGAAGACATGGTACCACTCATAGTTCACTTTTTCTTGATAGGAACTGTTTTCTAAAAAAAAAAAAAAAAAAACCAAAAGTTTAAAGCTGCTTTCTTTTCTGTTTCCTGTAGACCTTTCTTCAACAGCCTTATGGCAAGACCATTTCATTCAAGGTAGTATCTAGCTTGTAGGCTAAAAAAAACAAACCCAAAACCCAGCCCTTGTTTTGGCATTGGCCCATGATTTTTCGTCAGCTTCAGAATCTCGGAGTAGTTGAGGCTGGCAGGGACCCAGCGATCACCTAGTCCAACCTCTTGCTCAAAGCAGAGGCAGCTACAGCAGGTTGCTCAGGACTATATCAATCCTCAAAGTCCTTCAAATACTTCAGAGTATCTTCAAAGGATGGAGACTTGACAACCTCTCTGGGCAACTTGTCCCAGTGCTTGATCACCCTCAGAGTGGCTCCCTCTTCTTTGCTTTCTCAAATCATAAAATCACACCTCCCTTTTATTCAGTTTCACCTTCCAAATACAGGAGATTACTTTCCTGGATGTGTTTTGTTTCTGTGTTTTGCTAATACTGGAATTGTAATATAAGGTGTCTCACCCATCTTAGCTTTCTTAAAGTACTACAAATACTGCAGTGTGATCCTGCTTACGTGCAGAGAATCTCAGAAGAATGTTGTGCCAAGTTAAAAACCTTTAATACCTATGTGAGATGTAATGTCATCAGTATATAAAAACACAAGTGTAGGAAAACTAACCAGGACTTAAAACCTGAAAGGCTGAAAGCCTTGCACATTTACTTAGAAGAAATATTGCAATATTAAAGCCTCCCCTTCCATTACTTGATGTAAACATCAAATTCTGTAATGCAGAATTTGATGTTTACAACTGAAACCCAAAATTAATGAACTGTGGCCCATCAGAGGAGCATGAGGCAACCAACAGCCTCATTACTTACTGAAAACAGGAACCTTCCAACAACAGGGAACTAGAAAGTCTACAGACAAAAGTGCACAAAAGGAATACAGCAGAGAGATGAATCAGGCTGGTGTACTAAACACTAATAAAAATCATTGCTGGTATTTGCATTCTATATGGGTAAGTCAGCAAAGATCTTGAGCTATTTGAGCTGTGGATTGCAGAGAGTTAAAATACTCGAAGCTGTGAGGGCAGTGATTAGTTAAAATGGGTAATAAAAATAGACGTTACTGAGAAGCTCCAAGACTCAGTGCATCTGCACTGCTGATGTGGGGCAGGGTGAGATATAAGTTGCTTCAAGTTGTGAACTTCTGATAGGCATAAATATTTAGTATCTGTGATGCCAAAACATGAAGTATCCATTTCCTATGGCAAGAAAAGATTCATGTGTTTAGAGAATAAGGGTGAGGTGAAGAATTGAATCAAACTTACTAAGGAACTAATTTGCTTTCAGCCCATAGGGATGAAATACCTTAATGAGAAAGGTCTTAGACTAGCACCTTCCCCCCCAAATGGGCAGTGCAGTATATTTATTACTAGATACTCAATACTCTTCGTTATCTATGAGGAAACTGAGGCCCTGATCATCAAGATGCCAAAAGGCCAAATTCTTCTAGGTGTGTTTGTGTCTAAGCTTAGAATAGTAAGTGTCTGAAAACTCCCTACCAGTGATAGTTGGCATGCGTAGTGTCTGCAGCTGGTCAGCAGTTGCCTTCTCGGGGTGATTTGCACAGTTTTGACAACCCCTCAAACAGTACTGACGGAGGCAAGTTGCAATTCATCTGGCACTTGAATCAAGTGAGTTTTATCATTCAAACTGCTAAAGCTGAACAGGTAATATATTTGTGCTGGGCTGTAGTAGTTTCTGACAGCGGCCAGCGAGAGTTTCTCTTTCTATTAGTCCCTTGTTTTATTTGTAACCAAGAAGCAACCTGCTCACGTGGAAAGCTTCAGGCAGCTGTAACTGTGAATGCCACCACAGCAAATACGCAAATCCTTGGCAAGCTTCTTTAATCTCTCTGTGCAGATGAACTGTGCACAATGCTGTGTTTTCCTTTGGGGCAGGTGCTGTGACTGGGTCAGGTACAGCACTGGTATTAGAACAACCCTTTCAACAAGTGGTGGGAGGGGATGTTCCCTGCCTCAGACACAAGAGCAACATTGAATTGAGGGATATGCAAAACCAGCTTCCTCTGTGACTGTTTTTTCTCACCTGTACCAGTCAAATTCCTGGGTAGCTTTCATAACAGTGGCAATAAATGGACCAGGACATTGCTTAATGGGCATGTTGCCTGATCTGCGAAGTAAGGTACAGTTATCTATGGCATCCTCTTCTTGAATTGCAAATAAGGCTTAGAGGGGAAACAGGAAGCTAAAGACAGAAAGAGTCCAGGAAGACACACTTTACTCTCATTTGTAAGGTTTCCCAAAAGAATCCAGGGTGGATTGTCCTGTCTGTGTCTAATCTTGGAGACCAGCTAGGGGAGCCCAAACACTCTGCAGTTTCAGGAGGAAACTGCGCTAGAGAGGTGTTTGTGTAGATGGCAGAGGAGCCGTGGAGCTGCCAATAAGCAACGGCTCACCCTGACGCTGCACACAGTGCTGCTTGTGCCTGTAAAAGGTGAGTAGCAAAGAGGTCTAGCTGGAAGACGGGCAACGTAAATCAAAGAGAGTTACTGGAGAAAATAACATTGCTTATAATAACCTGATAAAATGTCTCTAGAAGACACTTACGTGCGGGGCTTTTTGGCTCTGGTTCTACAGCCCGTACACATTTGTCACTCTATTACTGACTAGAGAGAGAGAGAAAGAGAAAGAAGTCAGTCTAGTTTGATTCTGGCCATCTTTGTGTTAGGTAGATAAATGCTATCGTTGGTCATTTTAGCAGTGCTGGAAGTGGCCCCAGCAAAAAGATTGAGAATGAGGGTACAGCTCCCTGCTCAGTCTTATCTGTCCTTTCCATGTCATCTGTGGGTGTTCTAGGTAAAATGTTTCTTTTAAGTATACCCTGTACTGCAAATAATGCTGCAGAGAGAAACACAGTAATTTGTCATACAGGTACAGTGACTTATGATGCAGGCCATGGATCTCTCTTCAAAATCCTGCTTTTTGGAAAAGGTACGAATATTCTCCCGACAAGTACAGCTGCATTGGGATTGCTGCAGGGGGCTTTATGTTGCACCATCTGCTTGAAAACCAGTTGCAGATTTCATAATTGATCGTACATCCAAAAAACCCAAGCCTTGCTTAAAACTCCTCTACATTCACATCCTCTAGACAACAAAGTTTATACAAGGTGAGAGTTTAGAATCACGTCACTCTTCTTTGCAGCCACTTTTCTGTAAAGTGGAGACCTTCTCCTGAGGCTGCTGATAGAGGCGCTGCCACCTAGAACGGCACAAAATGCATGGCAATTCTTAGCAAAGGCTCCTGCTCTCATAAAAAAAAAAAAAAAGTAGGAAATCGACTAAATAGTTAAGTCTCAAAATGGTGCCTTTGTGTAACCCTCTGAATCGTGACCCTAACCTCTTGAAATCACCCAGTAAACTTTAAATCAGAATAACATTCCTTCAGCTGACAGTGTGCTGAAACCAGATGGTGTTACCGAGTGAAGTCTTCTGCAGTTGTGTAACCCTCTGAATCGTGACCCTAACCTCTTGAAATCACCCAGTAAACTTTAAATCAGAATAACATTCCTTCAGCTGACAGTGTGCTGAAACCAGATGGTGTTACCAGTAGATTGGGATGTTGTTACCGAGTGAAGTCTTCTGCAGGCTATTAAAATATGTGAATGTTTCTCTGAATTGCTCCTTGCATCTTAAGTTGTTCTTATTGGTGCTGCTGAGAGAAACTTGCTGCTCTTGGAACACAGAATAACATTCCTTCAGCTGACAGTGTGCTGAAACCAGATGGTGTTACCGAGTGAAGTCTTCTGCAGGCTATTAAAATATGTGAATGTTTCTCTGAATTGCTCCTTGCATCTTAAGTTGTTCTTATTGGTGCTGCTGAGAGAAACTTGCTGCTCTTGGAACACACACCTGAATAGCTTGAAATAGCTACATTTTTAAGGCTGACTTGACTGTTTTAACATTGCATCTTTGCAGTCTAACGTTGAGGCCAGTGTCCCAGGACAAGTGTTCCAACACAAGTGATTCCTGTAGTTCTTGGTACATTTGTGGTGTTGAAGAGCTCACAGGCACGAGTTATGCGTATGTTTAATTTATGAGAAAGTATGTGGATTTAATGCAGGCATTCAGATGGCTCATTTCTTGCTGCTTATCTTTGAGGAGAAGGGGTTCTTGCCCCTTGCAGTGTCTACTAGCTTGCTGGTGCATTTTTCATTTCTGGCTATTCCAAGAACTAAACCAATAAAATCTTAAATTAAAAATATAAATTATGGCATAGGCAGAACAATTCTGGTTAACACAGCAATACCCTTTCCAAATTACACCTCAGACTACAACGTGTTTAGAGCATGTCCTGCTGTGCTGTGGCACTTTGTGCCGTCAGTTCTGTGACTTGATAGTTCTAGGGAGAAAGGTGCCCTTTCAGTGAACACTCTATGATGGGCTGGGAGCAGTGCGTGCTGACATTGGGAGTAGCCCTCTCTGGGCAGCCACCCCAGTGCTCTCCTGAGGACACTGAGTGGCTCCAAGTCATGGTTGTTGCTGCCCGTGTGAAGAGAGCTGCTATTGAAGGATTATCAGGCAGGCTTACAAGCAATGGCTACTAAATGAAGTTATTTATAATAGACAGAAAACACTGTGGACAAACTGGTAGTTATTTCAAGGGTAAATTCTGTAATGACAGAGCTGTGTTGCAGAGCAGTCTTACCTAATGTAGACTAATGTAGCTGATACCTTGCTCTTTTATCAGCTGTCGCTGTTTCAATGCCTTTTCCTCTGACTTTTAGCACATCGCTTCCTTATTTTTTCTGTCTCCTCTCCTGGAAATTATTGTCTTTTTCCATATCCCTCCTTTGCATCCAGTAAACTCTTCTTTCCTCCCTGGTGTGTCCTCCACCAAAAATCTTTTTCTGGTAAGGACAGAGTTGATTATCAATTTTTTCTCTACCTTTCTCCACATCCCCATCTCCCTGCCCTCTCTTAAGGTTCTTTGCCTTTTTCAATGTTGTCTTTGCTCCAGAGCTACCAAGTTCTAGATAATGTATTTTTCCACTTGGACTACTAAAACTGGGCCATCTCCAATTGCGATAGGAAACAGATGTTACGCCTTTGTAAGTGGCTTAGCACTGACATCACTTACCTACCATTTCCAGTAGGCAATTCCACCCAAAGCATGGACTGGTAATGTCTGAGCACCTGGAGTAAAAGTGGAAGTCTGAGCTTCAATGCAGATTGTTGTTGATTTAAATCTAAAGCTACGGGACAAGGGCAATATTGGTACATAATAACATAGCCCAGTCACTCTAGCTCTTTTCTTGAAAACATCATACTTTGTACAGCAGAGAGAGCCTCAAAAGTCAGAACATTATTCCCTTTACTAATGATATGCACCCAAACTGAAAAAGTATATTCATCACGCAGACTGCTTCAAGTTATTGTTTCACATAATATCTCTGGTCTTGTAAGTTGTTGCACACAGACCCTGAATAAAATAAAAGGGTTGGCTGATGTAGAAGAGGCGATTGCCTTTGATGCTGATGTTCCCTGAGAAGGCTACAGCACACAGTGGCTCGGTTTTGTTTTTTTTTTTTCCCCTCTTCCTGATCCACTTGCTGCTACTGTCACAGGCACATGTCTGCTTTACCTATGCCTTCAGCTAGCCTTGACTCCATTAACTATTCCCAGTGCCCTGGTGACTGATATTGAAAACAAGGGTAACCAGTGTCTTCTCTGGAAGGAGCTTGGCTTGTTAGTGGTGCTCTCAGACATCGAGGAGCAGTAGGTGCTAGGAGACTTGTTAGCTACATAAATGTGGTTAAACTAACACAGGCCTGTGCTACCAGAATTGCTGTAAACTACAACAGAAAGACAGTAAGATGTAAATGGAAAGAAGAGGGATCCAGCATGTCATGAAAAACTCTAGTCCTACAGGTTTCTCCTATGCCACGTCCACTTCAAAGTCACAGAAATGTGAACGTTAACAAAATTCACTGAGTAGGGCTTGCTCGGGTATATGAAGCAGAAAATATGTGATGAGGAAACTGGTGACATTACAGTACCTCTTAATATTCTCCTAATTTAATGCAGCACTGCACCTCAGTGGAACAAGCAGTTTGGGCAATTGAAAAGTTTAGGAAATAAAATGAGGCCTCCTTATATCTCCCATGAATTTAACATGGTTCTAGGAAAAAAAAAAATCACAAGGCCATACTGATGTCAAGCTACCTTTCCAGGTGACACAAGGTGGAGGAGCTGCTGATTCGTGATTTGACTTCACCATATGATTTTTTTTCCCCCTTCTCTCCACCCCCACCTTCCCACCATGCCTCCACTTTCTGAGCTTCTCCTTTATGTGTGCCAGTATAAATATTTTGTGTATTAATGACTGCTAGAGCAGAATTCTGCCCTTCACATGTGAGCGGGAAGCACGCAGCCGGGGTCTGCATCCCTGCTCAGTGCGTATGGAAGCAGATTCATAATTTATGCTGCTGCTGACTACGTCCAGGACTAGTGCATTGTCATGATTAATTTAACAAAGCTTACTTAGAAATAACACCACAAGTGATCACTAAAGGCAGGTTGTTTCACTCCTCTAAGTGCATATTAGATGTTACTTTTAAGGAAGAACAAAGGAATGAAAGCCTGTTTTCCTAAATCAGTCTTACAGAAAAAATGGGAGGTTGACATTTCTGACTTTTCCCACATTGGTACATAATTGCTCTGGTGTTCTGTCAGTTGTTGGCCTGCAAATGTGAGTGTAACAGCTTCCCCGCGTGAAAGATCAGGGTTTAAAGATCAGTATAATGTATAATCAGGATAAATGCTTATCTTTCTTGTTCACAGGCCCATGCTGGTTACAGCCATCATCCAGCCAGACTGCCAACACCACCTGGCTTTCCTGGGATGAGCTGGAACTAACCACTGCATCACAGCTGGGACACAGTATCCTGCTTCCATGTGCACCCTGGTTGAATGCATGGAAGAACACTTTCCAGCTGTGACGCTGTGCCTGCCAGCCACTTCATTCCACAAATGGCTAGCGTTTCTGGCAACAGTTTTTGTTCAGCAGCACTGCAGTTAATATACTGCCCCGACGGCACAAAACAGTCAGACCATTGGACCTGCCACATAAACAAATGAACTTGATATAAAACTGCTTTTAACCTGTAATTTAATGTTTTTGTGGAGGAAATTGCCAAATCCTCATTTCACATAAACAGATACGTGAGTCATTACAGTTGAGTATGTTTATTGTACGTGGCAGTTCTTTTCAAAACACACATGTTTAAACAGATGGCTTATGTTGACTATTAATGCAGTTCCTGCAATTAAGTTCAGTCTGAACAAAGGAGACAGAGTCTGACATTCTATTGACATCAAAGCTGGTGTATTGCATCTTCTCCTTACGGATGTTCAAATTCTGATTGCTGCTACAGCCTTACCGAAATGTCACCAGTGATAAGTCACAATGTAACTAAAGAGGACAGATAATGTACCTGGCATCTTGCTATTTTACCTTTTGACTGGGATTTAACAGCATGAATATGCAAATAGTATGATTTAATGGTGAAAGCCCATGTTTGAGCAAGTTACTATAAAAAACCCATAGCAGTAGGGTTAAACTTGGCTCTATAGATGTGGTGGGCTCAAAGACAGGCAAGCTAACTTCCACCTCGCAGGCAGCCCAAATGCATGGTGGTGCTGTGCCCTGCTCACTGTACCACCCACTGAAGCAGCTGCATGGCCTGCGAATGCTGCTGTCAGGTTATGGTCCTGCAGGCAAGATAGCTGTGAAACTCGGAATGGCTGAGATACCTGGTGAAACCCAAAGCTCCCCTAGTGCAGTGTTGTGCTGATGCAGGATAGTGTAGTAGTGCAGTAGTGACTGGCAAAGAAGGAGTGTGAGAGCTGCTCGGGTGACACAGCCCAGATTACAGAGCTAAGGCTGTTTTGGAGCTTCCTGACCTGCAGCCCATTTTGCTGTGATTAACAGTGCCTGACAGGTTTCTCCTCTAAGAATTTGTTGCACAGCTTTTGGAATTGATGTAAACGCTCATTCCTGTAGCAAAGCGTCTCATACCTTAGCTGTGTGGTATGTGGAAAAAGCATCTCCTTCTTTTGAACTTGCTACTAGCTTCATTTGATGATCTGCAGGTCTTGCATGGGAAGAAACACTGAACAATTGTTCCCTATTCACTCTCTTCTTGTCAGCTGTGATTTTATAAGTCTGTTCTATCATCTGAGTGTTTTGCATCTTGAGGAGTTCTATTCTATTTCTGATATGGAAGGAGTTTTTGTACCTCTATTTATCACTTTTTTCCTCTATTGCCTCATCAATGTTTTACTCACCTTCATCATTTCGAGATAAACTTCTGCAGCAGGTCATGTGTTGGCCCTGAAGCTGAAATCCCGTGGCTGCACTTTCAGCAAAGAGGGTTTCCAGCCCCCTGTGACTTGTGTTTAGGAGATGTTGATTGTAGCTGCTGGAGTGACAGAGAAGAACAGGTATGCTTAGGCTCAGTGAAGTAGAGTAGCTGTTTAAAACATAACAAGCATGTTATGCCTTAGATTCTGCTTACCTTTTCCTCCTTCCTTGGTACTCTCCTAAAGCAAATTTCATCTTCTGCTACTTCTATAACATTCTTCCCTTAAATTCAGTAGTGGAAAAAACCACCACAAGGTGCATTTTGCATATGTCTTTGGATAGAGATGTTTTCAAACGGCCTTTCATTATTCAGTAGCAACTCGCTAAACATGCATGCATGGGAGTAGCTTTGTTATAGCACAAAGCTGTGCAGTAGTTAGGCTATTTTGGTATCTGCTCTAGGACAGCCTGTGACACACAGTCCTGGAAGACCTCCAAGTGTCACTGTGTGATGCTGGACAAGGCTGAGGTTGAAGCAGAACAAGGTCCCTTTTATTTCTAAGCCTGGCACTTTAGCGTTACAGGGCTGGCACTGCATGGCAGTGAAACACTGCCTCCATGCTGAAATACCACTGTCTGTGGGGGAAGAGAGCTCATTTTCAGTCACACTACTGCAAATACCCAGACAGCCATATTCAACAATTTAATTAATCCTGAACAAGAGGAGAAACTTGATACCTACAGCCTAAAAACCGACTAATCATACCTCTTTGAATAGTCATTGGTGGAATTAAAACACTCCACAGCATTTCCGGGAAAGCCTTAGGAAAGCTCTTTCAGGAATAACATGCAGTGCTTAAATTTCTTCCAAGTTGTTTTTGACAAGCTTTAACAGAAGTTACACAACAAGAATAAAAAGGAGGACTATATCTCCCATTACATAAAGTCTGTAAGCTTTCATTTCAGTGAATATACTATAATGAATATGAACTTCACAGTTACTACTCCAGCACTCTAGAATAGTATTCTGTAAAAAACCCCAAAACCCAAACACCCCACAACAAACCACCACCAACAAAAAAAACCCACTGAAAACCCTAACCCAAACACAACATCCCCATCTCAACTCCCCAAAAAAGCAAACCCACCCTTTCAGAAAGCCAGTGAAATAGTGTTTCTAGAGTAGATTTACTCTCTAAAAAGCTACAGTTGACACAGAGCTCTGGGAAGGAAGCCTTAGGTCCAAAGAGACAAACAGGCTGGATGCTTTTCCAGTAAGGGGTAACTACAGCAACCCCCAGACGTGGCTATTAGCTCTCTACAGAAAGAGAAAGGTAAAGTTAAGTTGTGCTGCAGCTTGATTAAATATTTGTGAAGCCAATTTAAAGTCCTTTCAGCAAGTGAACATATAATGCTCTAAACAGCTGTGTAAAAATAACCTACAAAACAAGATTCTTTTTATAACTTTTCTTGAAAAATGGCTCCAGAGCAGTGCAGCTAACACACAAGTTCCAGAAACATTAGGAAGCTGATTACAATCGTAGCTTGTTACACTGGTTATTCAGGTTGCTTGACATTTCTTGTCATCAGAGCTGGATTTCAGTCATTTGTAACTTCTTCAAATTATACGTGTTTGGTCTCGTGTTTTCTAGCTGTAACATTAACCTCAGGCTGCATTTTAGTGAGAAACATTGATCAAAAGGCACAGTCTCTCCTAAGGATCAAGTTTAAGAATGAGATATTGGCTTTGAATTCTTGTCTCGAAAGGCTCAGGAAAATGATTCAAATACAGCATTGGTATGACTTTTGCAGCAGGGATAGACCTCTTGGTGTTCTCATGCAAGCTAGAAAATCTGATGAGTTGTTGTTCGTACACACTCCATGTAGACTTAGATCTTATTAGCTAAAATCAGGGTAAATCTTACCTGGTTTGTGGGCGCTCAATAATTAATATTAATTTTTCTTGTTTCTGAGCAAGCTGTGTGTGCATGAAATCTAAAGAGAAATTAAGCCTGATTTAGTCCATGCATGCAAGTGGAGTCAGACTTTCCCCATTGAAGCTGATCTGGCCTCAGTGCAGAGCTTGTCTTTTTAACGCTTGCATTGATTCTCCTGCTAGAACTCGTCGGATGTATAAGGAGTGAAGGCCAAGGGGAGGGAGGGGTCACCTCATGGAACTGCAGGGCACGGCAGCCCTCTGCAAGTGTGGGTAATGATATCTGTTAGATGGTGGTGGCCGGCGGGGGGACCAGCCCAGCTCGCCAAGGGGTCAGCATGAAAACAGCTCAAAGAACTGGGGCTCTGGGAAGACAAGAGAAGAGGAGCAGGGAAGGGAGTCGAATTACGAGGCAAAACAATGGAAATTGGGGAGGGGTTTCAGCTGCCTTCAGCTGGTCAAAGTAAGGAAGCAAACAATAGCAGCAGCTTCTCAAGCAGCAAAACTAGTTTACTGGTTTTGAAGATAAAATATGCCAGGTCAATAGAACGTAATTATCTTTTAAATGTATGTTTTCTGAAAGCTAAGTTCTAAAACAAGCTGTTTCAAAAGGATAATATTAATCATAGCACAATTGCTGCCATAGTAGGAAGCATCTAAATCTTTCCTGGAGCAAAAGTTTCCCAAGTTATTTCTGAAGGATACTGAAAGAGATAAATTGTTGATCCAAGTGCTGGGGGCAGGTGGGGGAGGCAGCCCAGGTAAAGTTACTTGGAGTCAGAGATAATCTGATAAACACTGATTGCTAGCAATGAATGCCTGCATTTAAGAATTTCTCAGCTGCAATTTACGGAAGAAAGTGAAGGAAAGATGATTACATTATGGCTGCCAGTATTTCTTGAATTTTACCCTCTACAGTGTTAAACAAAGGCTATAACTTTGCTGTTGCCTTATTTTCAGCTTCCTGTTTCTAAAATCATTGGCATTGCATCATGCCATGATAAGGTAAAACTAATTTACTGAGACGTTATATAGTAGTTTATGTTGGTTTAGGCAGTGATCCAGATTTTGTCCGACATTAAAGATCAATCTCTACTTCCTTTTGGCTTGTGGATAAACACATCAAACTTTCCACAAGCCCACAGGTAAATTGAGGAGCCTTACAGTTAAAGCAAGCAAATAAGACTGCTACTCTTTAAGAAGCTGGATCATGCTTCAAAACATCAGCCATCAGTCTAGCCTTGTCACTGCCGAGCATTGGCAGGACTTCTAGGCTGTGCTTCCACGTCCTGTGCTGCCAGCTATGAGGATGGGGTGAATTTCAGGCAGTGGCCCTAATAAACTGCTAGGCAATAATAAAGCTTGATACTCAGATAGAAATAGATGCTAATGGTGATCAGATGTTTGGTTTGGTTTTTTCTTTGCCCTCAACATTTGTTACAAGTGAACAGATTTTGTTTTTCCCATCTAGCAGCGATCTGTCTGCATGTAACAAAGCACCAACAGTTGTTTTCCTCCTCAGGCAGCCTCTCCGTGCTGGTGTTTTTGGCATACTGGCAGTGCCCTCTTTCTTCTCTCTGTCATCTGGCTTTGACAAGTCTGAGCACATACAAAAACACAGGAACATTTCTGTTTACTTCTGGATTTACC
>NW_010394228.1:0-4771 GCF_000710305.1 Buceros rhinoceros silvestris
TAAAATATATATTTATTAAATAGTTAAGTATTTATTAAAATAATAAATACTTAAATAACTCATTATTAAAGCATCTCTTTGTTAAGTTTTCTTTCAAGAGTAAAGTTTCTTATTCAAAATATCAAATAATAGCAAATAATATCAAAAAGTTAAGATACCAATTTGTTCCATTATTCCAAGATTTCTCAATAATGCACATCAGCTGGTCAGACATACCTTCAATTATGTCTTCTGGAATTCTATCTAGATCTGGTGAATTCAGAATTGTCTGTCACAGTAGATGTTTTTAACCTTCCTGGTTACTAATGGAAAATACTTTATCACCCCCTTGTGAAATAAACACTTTATTGCACTTCTTTCAAAATGCAGGAGAGAAATATTCCGTGACAATCACAAATGACCAATGTGGTATATTGATACGGCTTGAACATTTTTTCGTATCGTAAAAAGATTACTCTATTATTGATAGTTAGCACAGCTATCCTTTATGGATCTTTTCCCAATGTTCATTTCCTTCAGCTTTGTTTTTACAATTCCAGCAGGCAGGTTTTGGTATCTATTTGTTATTTCATGTGTTGTATATTGTATTTCATTTCTAACTTTCACTTTACCAGTGAGGAAGACAGGGACTGCCTTGACTGTGGGTTCAAATAGTTTTATGTTTGTTAGTTTGTGTTTATACCACATTTGCATTCTTATTAAATTTCCTTTTTTATTTTTGTGTTAATAGCCCCATAGTTGCTCCGGCTAATCTCTAGTTGAGAAGATTATCACCTTTTTTTCTGTGAGAAGTAAGCTGTGGTATTTATAAATCCAACCATTTCTCAGGATAAATGTTTGACAAACTGAAACCTTCCCTTTCATATCAGCCATGCAAACAGTGGTCCCCTCTGGTATTTTCTGCCTCTCCAGCGCTATTAGAATGGCTCTAAGAAGATTATGTGGGCTTTTGTCTTCTGCCTTCTGTCAAGATAACTGAAGCTTTCTGAAGCGTGTAGTTCCACGTGCATGTCATGTATCCAATTTCAATGGGCATCATACCTTACTAATATCTCATAAATATCTGGTGGATTCTCCGTCCTCTCATTTCAGCACAGTCTCCTTTCAGTGGTGACTGCTTGCCCTCCTGGGGTATCTAAACTCTTTTATACCTGTTTGCTTCATGTAGAAAGGATATGAGTCAAAATATTCAATAGGCTTTTGTTCTCTTTCCAGAAACAAGGGATGTATGAGCTGATGATCATCTGATGATCTGACACTTGTAGAGGAAAGTGAATGTCCTCTGAAGTAACGAAGCATGCTATGTACAACATTAACATCTCTTACGTTACAGTGGAAATGAAAAACATGACTTCAGAAGTGTTTTTCATCACTGATATATGCATTCTTATACAAGTCTGAAGTAGTTTATATGTGGAGAAACTTAACATTATAGTTAAGGAATTGCACTGTAGTGTTAAGCAGATTAAGGCATCAAAAGTTTATATGCTGGAGGCATAAGAAAGAATACCTCTTGTAGTATCTTAAATACCCCCTAGCTGATCTTTCACTTGATAAACATTGATGGCGTGGTGCTAGCTGGAACCTTACAGGGTCAGATAGTTACTGCAGATTTCCAGCAGACAGACCACACAGTTTAAAGGAAATGGTAGTTCAGTGTAACAAATTAACGGACAGCCCTCTAAGTCTATCCTGCCTTACCCTGAGTTAGTTTGCACAGCTTGATGTGATAACCGCAGAAGATGATAAGACTGAGTTATTGCTTGTTAGTCATGGAAAGAGGTAAACAGAATACTCAATAATTTATAGGCCAGGTTTTCAATTCTTTTTACCCACATAATTCTCATGTAAGTAATGTATAATACAGTGCCCCTAAACCAGAGTCCAAAAGGTAAATCTGGCATCACGGTCTCTGAAGCAGCTTTGTCACCAGTGTGATCTGTGATCACTCATTGCTCTGTGACTAAAATACAAAAAATGTTTGATCAGATGACAAAATAACTGATGAATAGGAAACTGGGAAGGGGGGAGCAAATCCAGTAGCCTGACAGATGTGTGGCTGCTGCAGATCCATGCCCTCAGGTGCAACCAGCAGCAAAGAGAATATATTCATAGTGCTGTGGGCACACAGAGCACTCACACAAACAGCAGCAAGAGCCTTATCCTGTTCCCCTTTCTGGCTGAGCAGGATTAAGGTCTCAGTGTGAAACATATATACATATGCACCGTGTGGAGCCCTCCAGCAGCTGGGCTCAGACACTCAGTCTGTCCAATAGGTGCCCCTAGATTCCAGTCTTCTCAGTTGCTGGAGCCTGGAGATCAGAGCCCCTGAGGCCACAGCCCAGGTCCAGCTGCTGATGCAGATCCCCTCACAGACACACACACACACACACGCACAGAGATGGCTGGGACTCCCCTGGTCCCCCTGTACCCAGCTCCTCCTTGGTCTCACTGTGAGGGGCACATCTGGCTCCCCAGCCATTGCACCTACTTGCTGGCTAGCCCAGCTTGCTCTTCGCTGCTGCTCGCACACTCACTGGCACCACAGACACATGCACATAAAACATTAAACCTCTCAGATTACCCAGGAAAAGGGTCAGGAAATGAATTTTGATAAGAAGATAGGAAAGACTGTGTTGATCAGGCACAGGACATTGCCAGACAAGTGTACCAACCCTGTTTACCTGCAACTGGCCCCTTCAATTCCCTTATCCTTCCATGTTCCTGTGATTCCTCCTCCCCAAATCACCTAGATTCATCTCCTTCCCTGCCTTCTTTCCTTTCCTAAACATTCCATTTTAAGTCTTGCACAGTCCCAAAACGCTCTTTTCCCTGCACCCCATAACATATCCCATTCTCCTGTGCAGTGCCCCCCTCCATCTGAAAGGTGCTCCAGAGACTCATCTTGATGGGTGTCACCCTGGCCCATGGACAGGGTGGATGGGATCCCCTGGCAGAAACCTGGTCAGGGTGTCCTCCAAGTCCACAATTCAGGTACCTCTGCCAAGCCATTGTCTCTCTGTGCTCCCTACTGAGTGTGCAGACAAGCTTTTTACCACATAAACTAAGAGAAACATGTGAGCCATGTGACAAAAAAGCATCGTATCCGCTCAGTCAAAGTAAGTATTAACATTTTAAATAAGACCGCTCTATCAAAGGGTCTTTCTGTTCAGTTCATATGACAACTGTCTCCAACACAAGTAATTGATTCCCTGAATGGTCTTCAAAAGGGAGAAGGGGAATGATGATCACATCAAAAGGATAATCATACTTATTATATGTGTTAAAGGACACCTGGACAACTCTTATGAAGCCTTTACGAGGTACAAAGAAAGGAACAGCAGGAACACCTCAGTATCTTTTTCAATAGCAGTAGTTAAAAAAGGCTTTTGGCTAACGCAATTCCCCTGAATAAATATGTGAAAAGCTGTGGTGTCTGTAACAAAAGACTTACTCTTCCACATTCTATTTATTGATCACTTTATGCTAACCACCCTAAGTCTGAAGTCAACAGACCAGCTTCAGCAATCTACACAGCACAGGATATTACTCTTCTTGTACTGGGACAGCTCTGTCTTTTAGTGTCCTCAGGCAGCATTTCTTCTAAGCATCTCCCAACTTGGCTGTTTTTCCTTTTCATCGTCAATTCCTTTTTCAAACAGGGGAAAAGTTGACATCTGTGTCTGATTAGATATGTTGGAATATTCCCTCTTTTTAAAATAGTTTTAGAAAAGATTTGCCTGAAGTCATTCTCCAAATTAGTGATTAAGCAGGACTTAAAAAGTCCTAGCTAGAAATTACTCTATCGTGTCTCTGGTGCTTCTGCTTTGCTGCTGGTAGGAACGGCCTCCTCCTCCCCTGCAGTATATGTGACATGAATCCCTATAGCACTACCCTATCTCGTGTCAGTAGAGCTTTCAATAACCACATTTTGGGTTTCTTTAGACTCCTTCATAGGCTCCTGAGAATGTTATTAGGAGGATATAAACCAAAATTAGTTTTAAAATAAAACTTGTATAAAATCCTGAGAGTTTCTTTTTCTCTCTTTGTCTAGATACGCACATATACCCACGTAGGTCAGCAGTTTGTAAGCAGTGTGTAAGCAGTTTGTGTAAGCTACAGCAGACCCTTGCCAGTTTCTCGCAGCTACCAATTCCTTTCAGGTGTTCATTTCTGAAACAAACCCCTACACTCCACAACATGAGTCAGAATGGCAAATATCTAGCAGCACAACCGACAACGGCCTAGCACCCGGCACTGAAAAAGATGTTCTTTCAGCAGAGCTCACAGGGGTACCCAGCATCCTGCTGCGAGGCTCTGGGACTTCAAAGAAGCAAGCAGAGAATAGAGGAGAGATGACTTTTGCAGCTGTAGCTGACTGAGCACACTCTGCCTATGTCTGTCTATATTCAGAATCTGGTGAGAATGCTGTTGTTCTCGCCATTCGATCACTCAAATCTTGCTTTAAAGGATCAATTATCAGTTAAAACAAGAAACGGATTTTTCTGCCTCTGTGTGACCAGAAAAGCAACCTTTTCTTTCTTTCTTGTGAAAATTTTGCTGGTATTCTGAAGTGACTCTAGATGAGTATCATCCGGTCTAAGTAAGTAAATATTGCCTTCAGACCACATCAACTACAATACAACCATCTTGCTTTTGAGGAATGCCTCATACTGGAAACAGAATGCTTATATTCTGAGGCAAGCAATTCTGAAGACGAGATCTCAGCATTCTCGGCTTGAAAGTAAGAAGTTTCACTGATGGGGGGGGG
>NW_010394228.1:4862-5181 GCF_000710305.1 Buceros rhinoceros silvestris
TGTGGTGGGTGGGGGGGGGGTGTCTGTAATGATGCTGCATTTTCCCCGTACTTTTTTTCCAAACCCCATGTGAATCAACCACTTAAGGCTTCCCTTTCTTCAGCATTACCCAGTATAAGACAAGATATTGAAGAAAGGTTAAAAACCTCTTTCTTCAGCTGCTCTTCTTTGACAAACCTATTAAAGGACATACGAACAGAATACATCACGGCAGCAGTGTGCTTCAGATGGAGACGTTCTACCACTTTTTGCACATGCCACCAGGGCATATAGAAATATGAAAGATCAACAGAAAACATAAGATGACAGGTAAGGTCTG
>NW_010394228.1:5319-10259 GCF_000710305.1 Buceros rhinoceros silvestris
TCTGCCTCTGCAGTACTAGCAATCAATATCAGCCTAAATGGTGTGAAGTGCAGCCTGCTGACCATGATGAATCAACATTTCACCTCAGTTTACTTCAACACCACACTGAAATTACGTATATAAAAGAACTATTTTACTGTGCACTCTTTCAAAATCACTAAGAAAAGAATGAGAAAGAAACAAGAAAAGGACACCATATATATATCTCAGACCAACACAATTTCTTTCTTGTTTGTATTTCTGAGCAGATTCCATTCCTGACCCCACACATGGTTCTTACTTTATAAATAATTTTTAAAAATAAATTAACAAATTATGAAACAAGACTTCTCCATAGGCTTATCTCTTTTAACTTAACTCTTTCAGTTCTATACTTCATGACTGTTTATCCAAAACATTATCCAACAGGTCATGCCTCTCTCGCAAGACACTGTTGTATCAACACAAGTTGTCGTTAAGTTATGCATTCTCAAACCTGTCAGTATCTCTCACCAAGACTAAAAGTTGGCAACAAGATGTCTGCTGCAAACATCAGTTGTCGTTTTCTTACTATGCTTTACTCTGTCCATTCATATAAGTATAAATTGGGGGAGGAGTGGCTGGAGAGCAGCCCTGCAGGGGTGCTGGTTGACAGCAGGCTCAACACGGGCCAGCAGTGTGTGCCCTGGCAGCCAAGAGGGGAAACCTCATCCTGGGGACCATCAAACACAGCAGAAGCAGCCGATCAAAAGAGGTGATTATCCCACTGTATCAGTGTTGGTGCAGCCTCACCCTGAGTACTGTGTGCAGCCCTGGGCTCCACAATCTAAGAAAGATGTGAAGGTCCTGGAATGTGTCCAGAGAAGGGCAACAAAGCTGGTGAAAGAGCTGGAAGGAATGTCCTATAACGAGCAGCTCAGGACTTCAGCTTTGTCTAGTTTGGAGAAAAGGAGGTTAAGGGCTGACTTGATTGCTCTATACAGCTTCCTGAGAAGCCGAGAGGGCGGTGCTGTCTCTTCTCCCTGGTATCCTTTGACAGGATGCGTGGAAATGGTTCAAAGCTGCACCAGGAGAGGTTTAAACTGGACATTAGGAAGCATTTCTTGACCAAAAGGGTGGTCAAATACTGGAATAGGCTTCCTAGAGAGGTGATTGATGCCTCAAGATTCAGTTTTTAAGAGGCATTTGGTCAATGCCCTTAACACGCTTTAATTTTGGAGCAGTCATGAAAGTAGTCAGGCAGTTGGACTCAACGACTGTTGCAGGTGCTTCCATTGAAATAGTCTAGTATGATTCTATTCTACTCTATTCTATTCTTTAACAGTTGCATATGGTGATTTTCACAAAAGAAATGGAACATTTTTGTTTCATGTTCAGAATGAAGTAATGTTTCCATTTGTTTTACTTTCTTTTTTCATTCTCCTGTAATACAGAGCTGGCAAATCTGTCAACGCCAATTCACGAAACATGACACATAGTGCAGCCATCTTGAAAATATGTAAGCATGGATCAGACTGGACACATGATTGAGGTACAGAAACACTATGCCTAAAGAGGACCCTTAAAAATAATTCTCTAAATCAATACTGGTAAGATTTTTAAAATATTTTTTATGTTTTCTATGTTGAAGCTCCTTGTTGGATATATTAATATAAAATGTCTGATGTATTTATTTTAAAAAGCAAATAAGGTCACAGTTTTCTGAAAGAAAAAAAGGCAAAATAATACTGCATTTCTTATTCAACTGTTATATATAGAAAGTCATTCATGATGACATGATTAACTCTATTAGTGTCAAAAAAATCGTACTAGTGGGGATTACTAAGAAATTCGGAACTGTTTAAACTTGGGCTTAGCAACTGAAAGAAAACTTGTCTACTACCACTCCGGAATCCCATTAAATTACGAGAATCTGTGATGTTTCCATACCCTTTATCCATACCTGTGAAACAATTCATATTGTTGCACTTTTAAATAAATTTAAGAAATTACAGATAATCATAAGTGAAGACTAATAGGAAACATAATTTCCATTCTAGTCACATTGATATTCAGCAGCACAGAAGGAAAACATGTTGCTTAATTAACCTGAAAAACCCTGGACAAAATTTAATATTGCTCTGGAAAACTACTATGTTAAAGAAGAGCCTCTGGGCGTTAAACCTAGGTACATTCATATCCAGCAGAAGATATGAATAGATTGAAGTCAGAAAGCAATGCAGTAGAACCGGTAATACCAGAGGTGACATAGCCCCTTTATGCAGCCTGCATTAGACTAAAAAAGGCTCAGGTCTCAAGGAACAGATTTGAATTATGATTTTTTATGCAGCAGTAGCTATGTATTTTTTTATGCATACCTTCTTCAGCACTGTTTGCTTATGCCGTGTGTTAAGTTTCAAGAACTCGCAGACCACTTGCAATATGTGCGCGTCTGTATTGGGTTTGTGTGGCAAAGTTTTAGTAGTGGGGGGGCTACAGGTATGGCTTCTGTGAGAAGCTGCTAGAAGCTTCCCCTGTGTCTGATAGAGCCAATGCCAGCTGGCTCCCAGATGGACCTGCTGCTGGCCAAGGCCAAGTCCATTAGTGGCAGTGGTAGCACCACTGTGATCACATATTTATGAAGGGGGTGGGTGGGAGGAAGGCAACCTCAGGCAGAAAAAGGAGGGAGAATATGTGAGAAACAACTCCGCAGACACCAAGGTCAGTGAGGAAGGAGGGAGAGGAGGTCCTCCAGGCATCGGAGCAGAGATTCACCTGCAGCCTGTGAAGAAGACCACAGTGAGGTAGGCTGCACCCCTGCAGCCCACGGAGGTCCACACTGGAGCAGATATCCACCTGCAGCTTGCCAAGAATCCCATGCTGGAGCACGTAGATGCCTGAAGGAGGCTGTGACTGTGGAAAATGTGCACTGAGCAGACTCCTCGAAGCACCTGTGGACCCATGAAGAGAGAAGCCCATGCTGTAGCAGGTTTGCTGGGCAGGACTTGTGACCCTATGGAGCACCCACACTGGAGCAGTCTGTTCCCGAAAGACTGCACCCTGTGGAAGGGACCACACTGGAGCAGTTCATGAAAAACTGCAACCCATGGGAAGGACTCACCCACTGGAAAAGTGCCAGGAGGACTGTCCCCTGTGGAAGTGCCCCCATGCTGGAGCAAGGGAAGAGTGTAAGAGTCCTTGCCCTGAAAAGAAGGAGTGGCAGAAACACGTGTGATGAACTGACCACAACCCCCATTCTCTGTCCTCTTGTGCTGCTGGAGGGGAGGCACAAGAAATCAGAGTAAAGTTGAGCCCAGGGAGAAATGCAGGGTGAGGGGGAGATGTTTTTTAAGATCTGGGTTTATTTCTCATTATCCTACTCTAATTTGATTGGTAATAAATTAAACTAATTTCCCCAAATTCGAGTCTGGTTTGTCCACGACAGTAATTCCTTAGTGATCTCCCTGTCCTTATCTCGACCCACAAGCCTTCTGTTGTATTTTCTCTATCCTATCCAGCTGAGAAGGGGGAGTGATAGAGCAGCTTTGGTGGGCACCTGGCATCCAGCCAGGTCAACCCACTGCAGCAACTTTTAAATAAAGTATTAAAAGCTATGGAAACAACATTACTGTAAAGAATTATATCCCATTTGAATGACAGCATCTCCAACACAATGACTTTTTCTCGCATTGCAGACGTGGCTGCAATGTAATCACAGGCAATAGAGATGTGGATGTTTTCTGAGGAAGCTGCATTACACTCACATAATAACACTGATTTAAAATTCTTCTCCCAGTGTCGGTAACAGTGTCATCTGCAGAGACCAGTGTAGTTTTGAATGCTTGATACTCTCATCACAGCAGAGATCAACAGTGAGTCAAGGATGTCTGTCGGGTTCATCTTACAACTTCAACAGAGGCTGAATTTGTTGAATTTTTTGGAATACAATGATTTAGTATGTTTTTTGTTGTCAAAGTAAAGACAAGATCATTCTAATTACTAGACCATTTCTTTTCTGAATCTTAAGTACACTTCAAGTAACAGTAAACTTTGTGGTTCACATATTAGCATTAGTTTGTAAATGTTAAAAAGAAACAAAAGAGTCAATTCTATATCCCATAAATTACAATGCATTTGCAGATAATAATTCAAGTGTCACCAGCTGCCAGTACTCACAGGGACCACAAACTAGGGATCAGTCTTGTGAGTACCCATTGTTCTCCACGTGAAAAACCCTTGTTTAACTCTGAATGCAATATTGCTTGGTTAAGAAACACATGAAGTGAGAAATACAGCAGCGAATTCACTCATGTATGTTTGCACAGTATTTCTCAAACTTAAAATCAGATGCCTTTCTTGCTTCCCAGATTTCACAATTTTGGGCCTGCTTCACTGAAACCTTTTTCTAAAATTCAAGTTATTCAAATCCAGCTATGCTGGAGGGATTTGATGCAAAGGACAGAGAGAGACTTCTTACATCTTTTTATAGGAACTGCAAGAGGCATAAGTCAAACAAAGGACAAGACATAGTGAACTGCAGGTTTAGATACTAAAGAACAGTGAAAAGTTGCCAAAGATCTGGTATAAAAAGAATACGATATAAAAGAGAATAATCAAAGGATTATTTAAGGAGTCAACACAAAACAAATGAGGTAAGAAGAAATAAGATTTTCTTTTTTTTCTGAGGAGAAAATTCCTCTTAAGTTCATCTCACAATTTACATCTCTGTCCATCTTAGTCCATAAATAGGGTGAAATTGTAGTCACCTTGGTTATTTGCCTTTACCTAACTTTAGATGTTATATTGATAAATACATCTCTACATGTGAGCTGGTCACTTTATGCTCGCTTTACTGCTAACTGAGAAGCACAGGCACTCTTATTCACCTGATTTTAGGGTGAGATGGATATATCCTGTGTGCTTCCACTGATGCTTAAGCAAATGCAGAAGATGAACATGGACATAGATTTCTGTATAGCAGG
>NW_010394228.1:10329-13586 GCF_000710305.1 Buceros rhinoceros silvestris
CAGGAATGGAAAATTTTTAAAACAAAGTCCTTTCTATGAATCATTTGTTTATCACTTTTTTACATCACATATGTTTCAAAAAAAGTTAGTAGATACTGGAGAAAATCCATATTTTTTTCCTGAGGTACTTAGTAAATGTATGTTAAGTTATCTGCATTTGATAAAATTACTTCTATGCAACATCCAGCACTTCTGGTCCACCCAAAATCTAGCAGATACTATATTTATTGTAAAATGCCACCTTACATGTTCATTCAGTATTAATACAACTGAGGACACAGGCACTTAGTTTAAAAAAAATTGCTTCAAAAATGAATTAAAATTTGGAACAGTAGTAGGTTAGTATGTACAGCCATTTGTGCATTTAAAGATCATAGTAAGGCTGTGGTATATTCTAATGTCTGCTGGGAAGTGAAGGTCAAGCAAAACCAAAGAGCTATAAAAGTGTAACATTTCCGTATTTTCCAAGATGAGAAAACAAACATAACTCAGTAAATGTGATTTTTTTTTTCTTCCATTAGTTCAAGACCTCAGGCTTTGTATTGATCTGACAGTGCAGTCTCAGAATTTGTCTGGGCTTACCCCAGCCTGAGTTGGTTTTAGCTTGCTTTAACAGTTGTTTAGAGGTCAAGTGACTATGGCATGGTATGATTTATCTTAACCTCGGTCAATACCACATATGGTCACGGTCTGACAAACTGAGGCAGTCCGTCTGTACAAAACAATAGCAAGTTCTTTCAAGTGAGGCTGGAAGAGTGTAGGGCAACTTTCAGACTTCAGCTGGGAGCCGATAAGAAGGAAGATGACTGTGTTAAGAAAACATAAAAATAAACATAATCAGGTTACAAGATGGGAGGAAGAAAGCAGGAACACTGTGCTGCTCCTGGCTCTCCCCGCCCTGCAATGGGAATGTTATCCTGAGAGAAGACCTCCCGATGCTGAACATCTTGTAAGCCCCTGCTGCATTCTCCTTGAGAGAGACAGATAGGTCCCTTAGGATCCAGAGGACCATTTGAAAGGTGATCACAGCATGAAAGAAAAGGACAGATCCTAGGAAGGCTTTCGATGCATTATGACTGTTCTCTAGGAGATAACTGTCATTGTTAAACTGTTGTTAAAATATTAATTGGTATGAAAGTCAATACTTGGTCCTATATATGATGAGTTCTCTTTTGCTCATAACCAAAAGCTACAAAGGCAAAACTACAAAGCCTGTGATCTTAGGAGATCCATGGGTAACATGACCTTGTAAAGCCAAGTTACTCCTTGCAAAGCCCAGCTTTGTAGAATTCATCCTGAGTGTCTATCAAAAAAGCCCCACCCCCTTCATTACTAAGTATCCCTGTATTGCTCTTCATCTGTTAGAAAACATTCAAATGTTTTCTGTATCTACAAATGGAAGTGTACACATTGCCTCTCTATTGCCTCAGTCTTTCCTCTCGTCCTGGGTTCAGCTAGGATAGGGTTATTTTTCACAAGAAGCTGAGAGGGCGCACAGCCAGGATAGCCTAACTGAGGTAACCAAGGGGATATTTGGTACCATGCTGACATCATGCCCAGTACATAAACTGGGGGAGCTAGCCAGGAGGAGATGCGATTTCAGCTCAGGAACGCGGGATGAGTGTCAGGTTCTGGGTGGGGAGCAACTGCACCATGCATCACCGGCTTCATATACTCCTTTATCAGTATTATTCTTTAATACTGTTGTGTTGTTCTTTTAAATTGTTCTTATCTCAACGCACAAGGTTTTACCGTTTTTTCCTGATTCTCCTACCCAGCCCACCAGGGAGGCAGCAGGGAGGGAGGTGAGCAAGCAGCCATGTGGTGCTATGTTGCCAGCTGGGCCTAAACCACGACACTGCTACGACAGGAAAAACGTCTTGGTTTGGTTAGGCTAGAAACTTGCTTTTATGGGAAGTACAAGATTCAAGAAGTCAGGAAGGAAGAGTAGAACTGTAATATTTGTTTAGTGAGAGCTTTGACTCACAGGTCTGTAATGGAATTTCCTCCCACCTTAAGGAAAACAATATGCCAAAGTCATTACTCTCCATTAAAAATTGGTCCTTAGTCTCCATCAAAAATCCCTTAAAAAGTGAAGAGTATTAGAAGAATGCATAAGAGGATTGCCCTCTTTTTAAATTACATTTAACTTTGCCTGACAGAAACACAGAATACTGCATTTCCAAAACATTCACACTTGCTTTGAGAACACGGTTGTAAAATTATGCTACAAAAATTGAAATCCTGAGGTAGGGTCAAGTTACAGGAGCTTAGTTACAGAATTTAGTCTTTGCTAGTGCGGTACGAAGATTTTTAATAACATGACAAGTGAATAGAAGTGGCAAAAATTGGGGATTTCCAGTGTTTAGTCAAACACTCTAAGGATAAGTGGTCTAGGAAGATTACAGCCAGTTCCGTGTGACTATCGACCAAACTCAAGATACACACGCTTTATGATTCCTGAAAACTGTGTACGCTTCCTTCTTTTAGCAAGGGATGGGGTATGTTACCACGTTCTTGGGAGCGTGTATTTTAACATCTCCTGCTGTACAAATACACATACAGAGGCACATACACACAGGAGTGCTTGCCTTTTTTATATGAGCTAGAATGGCAGAGATGACAGCCTTCCAGTGACAACAGTGCCATTATGTGCTTTACAAGACAAAACCCAAGGAAAGACACCTGAGAAGACAGAAGTCAAAACCAAATCATTGGAATGCTAACAGTTATCCCGTTAGAGGCCTTAAGCCCAGTTGTATTTGTGTGCAGGCAGCCAAGCACAATGGAATGAGCATTTTTTTCCATGCAAACTTGGTTTTGTCCTAAAATTATCTGACATTGTTCATTCTTCTTTGCTCCCCTCTTTGCACAGCTTGGTCTTTAGTGTAGTTTTACTGCAGTGCATTTGGATTAGAAACCCCATTCCCCCATTCCTCAGGAACACACAAGACTGGATAAATTAAAGTGCAGAAGAGCTTTAAGGCACACGCTGCTGTGCAGGCTTGGCTTGGGAAGCACCACGTGTGCTTTAATGAACCAGCTGGTAAAGAGCATAGAGAGCTGAAAGCCATGGAAACCCACGTCCAGGAAAGCCCGAGGCACTGTTGAGGGAACAGAATCACAGAATCCTCTGCTTGGAAGAGACCTTTAAGATCACTGAGCCCAACCGTTCACCCTGCACTGCCAGGGTCCCTAAACCACGTCCCTCAGCACCAAATCCACACGGCTTTTAAACACCTCCAGGGATGGGGACT
>NW_010394228.1:14065-14534 GCF_000710305.1 Buceros rhinoceros silvestris
AGGTAATGGTAGAGTGTGAGGAAGTCTCCCCCAAGCCTCCGTGTCTCCAGGCTAAACAACCCCAGTTCCCTCAGCCGCTCATCATAGGACTTGTTCTCTAGACCCTTCACTAGCTTCATTGCTCTTCTCTGGACAAGCTCCAGCACCTCAATGTCCTTCTTGTAGTGAAAACTGGACACAGGACTCAAGGTGTGGCCTCACCAGTACCGACTCTGGGGGGAAAAATTACTTCCCTGCTCCTGCTGTCCGCACTATTTCTGATACAAGCCAGGATGCTGTTGGCTTTCTTGGCCACCTGGGCACACTGCTGGCTCATGTTCAGCTGCCTATTAACCATTCTGACAGGCAGTTTTCCAGCCACTCTTCCCCAAGCTTGTAGCATTGCAAGACCCGGCACTTGGTCTTGTTGAATTTCATACCACTGGCCTCGGCCCATTTATCCAGTCTGTCCAGATCCCTCTGCAGAACC
>NW_010394229.1:0-3067 GCF_000710305.1 Buceros rhinoceros silvestris
CATGCTCGCCTCCCAGCGGCGCCAGGCACCACCCCGGAGCGGGGCTTTTTCCAGCCTGCGCCTTGGCTGTGCCTGTCTGCCGCTTCCACCGCTGCCTGCCGTCCCTTCACCCCCCTTCCCTCACTCCCTCCACTTCGGCTTCTCCGTCCCGAGGAGCCGGCGGCAGCGCCGCTCGCTCCCGTCCCTCGCCCGGAGGAATCTGGTCACTGCCGCCCGCCGGGGCCGCCGGCTGGGAAGGGAAGGCAAGGGAAGAGCCCTCGGGGAGGGTAGCTGCGACGGCTTATCCAACGAAATCGGGAAATAGGAGCCGGCGGCAGCGCCGCTCGCTCCCGTCCCTCGCCCGGAGGAATCTGGTCACTGCCGCCCGCCGGGGCCGCCGGCTGGGAAGGGAAGGCAAGGGAAGAGCCCTCGGGGAGGGTAGCGGCTACGGCTTATCCACTGACATCTGGAACTCCCTGATCTCTCTGATGTCCTTACTCTTCCTTCCCTAACCTTCTCTATTGGCTATAGACCAGTTGTGGCAAAAGCCCGTGCAGGACAGGCAGGTGTCTGCATTCTGGGGTGTGTTTGCTACCCTTGGTGGGTCAGAAAGCTGCCCTGAAAGGGTCCGGCATCGCGGGAGGCACGCCTCGTCCCAGCGTGCAGCAGAGGTGGTACGATAGGTGGTGTGCGGTAGGGAAGTGATGCCCTTCGAGGTTTGAGTTTTGTGTAGCCTCGGTGAAACTAAGCTAATGCTCTAGGATGAGGCTGAAAGGAAGGTGGGTTATTTATTAGAACATATTTGCGTCCTGTGTCTGTGCACAGCAGTCAGGGGCACCTGTAGGGGCTGGAGTGGTGATGGCCACGTGTTGGACCGTTAACAGCCGCAGCACACTGCCACAGCACTGCGAATGCCTGTCTTGGCTAGTCCAAACAATAGCACCTTCCTAACGTTTCTTTCTTCTGATTCAATCTCTGTCTCTGTCAAAACTACGTCATGGCCTGTCAGTTTGCAATAACTTTCTCCTTTTATGTAATGACATGGGGTAATGCTGTTAGTTATTGATCAGTGGAGGGGAAGCTGTACTCTGAAGAGCTATGACTCCTCTGGACCTCTGGGTGTTGAGAGCCTGGGAAGCATCTTTGCTATCTGAAGACGGACTTCTCGGTCAATATCAGGAAGTGTTAGTTTTGGATGTTTGCTTCTTAATCAAATGATGTATTACTTCAGTAATAAATCTAAGCAATTTCTTGCCCTGTCCAGTGGGTAGTGTTGAGTCAAACAGGTTTGGCTCATGAAGGCCCTCTTGGCTGAAGATGTCTCTAGCATCAGTATGAACGTAATTACCAACATTTTATCTTGCTAGATGCTTCAGAAAACAATGGTACCTGTAGCTGAATAGCATTAAAGAACAGAATTGTGGTGGATGATGTATTGCTCTGAATAAATGTTACATGAGAGAGAGCTTTTGGAGAATGATAGAGCATTCATGTAGTCCATTAGAAGAAATCTTTTTTCGGATCAGAAGTTTTATGAAGCTGTGCTGTAACAAGGCTTAATAGTCTGTGTTTTCTCTATGGCCAGTGAAGCAGTTTTGTCTGTCCTGATAATAGTCATTACAAAATCTTTCTAATTATGCACAGTACAAACTTTTGCATTTACTTGGTCTGTTTGAAGCATGTGTGCGTATCGTAAGCAATTTTGAGTAATTAAGGAATCCAGCATACATTAAAATTAAAACTATAGGAGTCATATGACTTGAGGATTATCCAGCTAACAGAATGACCACCCTTGCTACTGCCCCAAGTTACTGCCTGGGGGGGTAGATTCTTAACCTTGCCCTGCAGTGTAATATCAGTTTACACACCTTCACCTGCCCCCACGTAGCATTCGGATCACAGATGCCCTATTCAGATGCCTCAGTGTGCTGGAGGGTTGACAGGCTTTTTGTTTTCCCTTGGGCTTGGGCTTTCTACTTCCTACTAGAAAGGGGGGAAAATGCAGGCAGTGCAACACACGGAGTCACCTGCGGCTTTTAAGACACTGAGTTACAGGTTCAAGGGAAACTCTGGCTGATACAAAACCATGTACATGTAGGAATGGGAAAGATACTGGATATAGGCCCAAACGCTCTTCTCCCTGTCTCCCATGTGATTGAAAGCAGGCCCTTAGAAGAACATAGGTCTTAAGCCTTTGCAGCTGAAGGGGAAATTTGTTTTAATTTTTTTGCTGTAATAATAGTTCCTGTTGATTCTGGACATAGTATTCTAACTCTCACTTTTTCCCTGCCCTTCCCCCCAAGTGCACTTTATCTGTTCAAATGACCGAGGTAGCTGCACAGATGAAGTACTTGCAGGTATTCATAACCTGATACCTAGTATCTGCAATAAAGAGACCATGAAACCTCTAAGAGAAAACTAACTGTGTCACACCAAAACTTGGAAACTGTGCAGACCAGCTTCAGTTGAGGACTGAACTCTCAGTCTTGGTGTGGTAGCCCGTGCTGCCACAGCAAGGGCTACCTCAGGATCCCCAACGTAATGCATAGTGTCACTTGATAACAGATCTTGCCTTTTTTCTCAGCCCTCTCCTCCCCATAGTGAGTGAAGATTAGGGGTGTGTGTGTGTGTGTGTGTGAAATACTGATTTAAGTGTCTCAGCAATGTTGTACAGAAAGAAACTAAGGACATCACTTCAAGTTATGATGACCTGACTTACACATAAGTTCACTGCAATGGAAGCACATTACTCTGTGTGTTTGTGAGTTACTCACGTTTTAGTCAAATCATTCTTAGTGCATGTTCAATTCTCCCCACACCAGTTTTCCAAAAGGGAAGGAAAAGGGAAAGATCTTTACTGTGATTTTTGGCAATTTAAATGGGTTTATTGAAAGGTCTGACAAGTGCCCAAGATGGAGCGAGTTAAGAGATCAAAAAGGAGCAGGTGGTGCAGAAGGGAATGACATCTCCCTTTTTATGTGGCATTAAGATATTGGATCGGTTTGGTTGCCTGAAATTGAAGTCTAAGGTTGCTTTTAATTTGCCTTAAGGAAACTGTCTCTCCCATCTTAACTTTCTACTCAGTAAG
>NW_010394229.1:3186-33384 GCF_000710305.1 Buceros rhinoceros silvestris
GGGAAAGAGAATTCAGGGAAAGCAGCCTTTGCTATACTGAGAAAATAAATAAAACCTCTCTCATCAGGTTGATACTTCTCCTCTTCTATGTGATAGTGTTTCAGCATTAAACTAGTTGCATATTCTGTAATCTGAAAGAAGAAAAGGCTGCAGGTTTCTGCAGTATCTATCCTAAAATAGTGTGAGGAGGCTTTATCTGCATTCTGTGATTGTGCTGCTCTGCAGCGCTGGGTGTGTGTTGTGCTGCATGTTGGAATGCAGCTCTGCAGTGGTGCAGGCAACAGCTCCCTTACTCTGTGTGGTTCAGGAGACAGTGGTCACTTCTTCCATCACTGGAAAGCGTGAATGGCCTGGACTGCAGGGTTTTTATCCTGCATACTGTTGTTATTTGTCCCTCCTCTTTCTGAAGGAGAGACAGTTTATATAGCGTGGCACAGATGTGTAAATGCAATGACATTTTTAGACAGTATAAAACCCTTTTTCACTGATACTGAGACTTGATTCTTATAGTTTATTATACTTTCAATTTGTCACGCAAAAAAAACCGGGTTATTAGAAAAACTTAATTAGTTAGCTTGTGACTGATATCTTCATTAGGCACTATACATATACTCTGTGCCACTCTTACCGGTATATTGTTTGACTGCAAGTCAGGCTCCTTCACTAAGGCAGGTAAACAACACTTAAAGAACAAAGTTGGGAAACCCGTAATAATACTTCTGTAATCAGTGGGAGAAGTACTAAATACATTTACCTTTAGACCAAACTCTCACCAAAATTTCACCAAATCAGATTAAAGTAAATTCTGCAGAGGTGGCTGGAGCAGTAAGCAACACATTCTCTATAATGCTAGGCTCTACGACAACTTGCATCTGGCCTGTGCTTGAAGTTTCAATTCTTGTGTAACTTAAGTACAGGGATGAAATAAAGCAGACCTGTATTTCTTTAGTCCCTTGCCTGACTATGCAATCACTGACAAGCTATTGTAAATAATTAGGGAGTGTACTTGTCAATATGTGATTGCTGGTTTAACGCAAGAATGTGTACAACCTAAGATTAGGAAAAATTAGGTCTTCTAAAGAATTTGGCCCTTTGCCGTTTTGATCCACTCTTCTGCAATATGTTGGAAGTAGTAAATAAAGACTTAGCTGTACTTAACACTGATGTAGAATCTAGTTATGTTTGGTGTATATGTAGGAATTTTTTGTTTTTTCTCCTCCCCATGTCCTAACCTGTGCTGGTTCAAGTAGTGGGGCTACCCTCTGCTTGGGTGTTGAGGCACCCTGACCTGTAAAAAGGGGGTTGGTAGGTGGCTGGTAATAGGGAAGGTGAGACTGTGGCAGTCTTAATTACATTTTTTGTCATTAAATTATTTCTGTGTAAGACGAGGGGATGTTCTGGTCTTCCAGACAGAAATACTAAATGCTTACACCCCTTTGTTAAGCTTAGTATTTAAAGAATTCTGTAATGTGCAGGGCAGAATCCTTTAATATGTCCAGGACAATATGCTAAACAGCACATGCATGTGTACAGAACAGGTGAGTTTGCTTTTGCAGTATGTCACCTGTGAGAGATGGCTGGGCCACTCTGTACACCCTGTGCAATGTTTTAACTTTAGTTGCCATTCGTCCCTTTTGGGAGTGTTTACTCTTGCTGTCACTGAAGGCAGCCCTCTCCTTGATGACTGAGGCATTGCTGTTCATTCAAGGAAGGCCTCCTATGTGGATGAACGCTTCTGGATTGCCCTAGTTCAGGGAGAACCTCCTCCCCTATTACTTGTGACTCACTGACATGTGTCACCATCCTTATTTTCCGTGTCATGTGGATGCTGAATCTATTTTTTAGTGCCTGAATACATTGTTAAGCTGCCACAGGTTCATGTGGAAGAGCAGCTTGTCTTCAAATGATGCTGTCTACCAGGTACTGTGAGATGATACTCGTTGAGTTGGCTCTCAGTCCATTTGAAACATGGTGGATTGTCACCTAAAATAGGGAGAAACTTCCTTCTCCTACGGTGCTTGCTCAGACACATGAGACTGAATAATCTGGTTGTAATGTTGTACCTTGTCACTGTTCTTGGCAACAGTCACTTTTTCTTTTCCGGCACTTAAAGATGCTCCACCCAGAGACTCCCTGTGTCTTGCTAGGAAGCCAGAAAAGTTTCAGTTTGAACAGGGTTCATTAACTAGTTTAGTTCCAAGTCATCAATTAGGCTCTGCCAGGTGTTGTTATTAAACTGTATCTTGTACTCTGGTTAACCTCTGTCTCAAAAAGAGAAGATCTTGCACTTGCTTTTTACAGAAGTGGAAAAATCCCGGTTTACCTTCCAGTATCTTCCCAAAAGCCAAATCTTGGTCTCAGCAATGTAGTCATTCCTCTTGGGGTGAGACAGGAAGATGATTGTCAGCAGCGAGGTTCCTTACCAGCTGCTTGAGTCCTAGTGACTTTTTATCCTCAAACAGACAGGAGGGTTCTTGCAGCATGCTTAGGTGAAGGTGGTTACCTTTGGTTAAGGGAGTGGGAGGAAGGGGCCTTCTGACATATTTTCTGTAGAAAATGAAGTACCACACTACAGCTAAATGATGAAATAGCTCATCTGTCATAGTTGAAGAGGTTCTGCCTCAGCCTTTTTAGCTGCTAGGATGTTTTTTGAGCCTGTTCTGAGTTGATTCAATACACTGACCTTGTTTTAAAAAGTTGAATAGCGTGAACTCATACTGACTAAAAGCAGCTCGGTTTGTAAACCTCTGCAATCCCAGCCCTGGTGGGAGGGGAGGTGAAAGGATCACTGCTGGTTGCCTGGTACTGCGCAGTTTTTTTATGTAGGAGTACTGTTGCACTGACCAGGTGCTGATGACAGGGTAAAGCTGTGATAGTCCTCTATCTGTGACTGTGCTGGAGCCATGGAAGTAGGTGGCACAAAGAGATGACCCAACTTTGCAATTTACCTTATGATGAGAAATAACTCAAGGTTTGTAGCCTTCCAAGTGACTTAGATTTATCCCTGAAAAGTGATACTGCTTTTTCCAGAATTAGTCCAGGAGAATTAAAACAAACTCACCTTAGAGGATGGGGAGGAAGAAAAGGAAGTGCCAAACCGGATTATGTATAGCCTTATTGGCAAGATATACGACCCACGCAAGTATGGCTTTAAAGTCAGATTCGTTGGTATGAGCTTGATTATTGCTGTATTTGCTCAGAGGTGTGGTGGTGGTTGTGTCAGGGATTGGTTCTTTTCCCTTTCCCTTCTTTTCTTCCTCCTTCTTGGGGTTTAATCAGGTAAAATAGTTGACTAAAGACGACTGAAAATCCACAAATGCTAGGAATTCAGATAGTAGGTTACTAGCTTTATTTTAGACCAGTTTTATGACAAAAATTAAAACAATTTAAAGCTATCCTGAAGAAGCAAGATTTCCTTAAGATAATTTCTTAGACTGTTTGGAACAATGTAATTGCTGTCACATCAGGAAATACAAATCAGTTCAGCTGCAGAGACTTCTCAGACCTACCTGCAGGCAAATCCACAAGCAGTTTTCCAGCTGCAGTGGTGTAGTCCTGCAGATTAAAAAGTGGAAGAAAATGGTGCCGCTTATATTAAGGACCTTCTGCTTATGTCTTGTTCAGCAATCAACTGCTAATGAGTTGACCCACTTACCTTAAGGAATTTTCCTTTCCAAGTTATGAGACTGGTCTCAGAGGCACAGTACTAAGTATCTATTGATAAACTTACATTGTCTTTCGAACTACTTTTGCCAGACTCTCTGGTACACAAATCCTTCTAGCACAGTCAGGTCTAGCTTCTAAAGTCAAGACCACTTCTTCCTAGAGAAGCCAAAAGACCCAAGTAAACTTCTTTAGCAGAGTATGATACAGAAAAATAATGCTGAAACTGTCTGGTGCACTTATCAGACACTCCAATGTTATCACATTGAGTTACAAGATTTGAAACAACCAGTACAAGAAGCATTAATAGGCTGGTCTTGCTCTGTTACAGATTGCTGGTTCATCTTTAAAGAGCTGTAACCAAGAAGCAGTCTGACTCAGTGTGTTAAGGTAGTTAGTTTTTATTTGCATTGTACCTCAACACAGTTTTGACGTCTCCTGTTCCTGTGGCATTTTGATATCTGGCAACAGGAAAAAGGCATTCTTCACTGTAAATTAAAAAAGGGAAGTATGTCAGGTCAGGGCACCTGTCTTGGAATGGCTGTAAACCCTGATGGTACTACGTGGAACCAAAGGTATGCAGGAGTCATATCAATACAGCCTTGTTTGTGATGCTGCTGATGAAAAAAAAAAAATGGATCTTGCTAGACTTAGCCTAGATTTTAGAGCCTCCTCCCCTTCACCTGCCATGACTAATCATGCAGCTTTCAAAGGGACCACATGGGGGCTGCTTGATCTCACATGGTAGCTTTGAGATGTTAGCTAGCCATTCCTCGTATAGAAGAAATGTCATGGGTTTTTGTTACGTGATTCCTTTCTTAAGAAAGGAGGAAGCTGTGCCAAACAAATTTTGCCAAACAGGATTTTTGCCCCAAGTGTAAGGGGATTATGTATCAAATTTCAGCATCTTGGGTAGCTTCTGCTGCTCTTAAAATGAGATGGAATTTGGTTCTCAAGTTAGTCTTAGTGCATTTTTGTCCCTTTAACTTTGTTCTGTTATTGCAGATCTGTGTATTACTGTAAGCTTGTTCTGTCTCACATGACTGAGTCACTGAAACTTAAGTGGGTGCAATGTTCTCTGAAAATGGAGAACTGAGATGATAAGAAGCAGTTTTGTATCTAAGCTTATCTCCCTTATTTTAAGGTATCTGCATGGCACTGGACTATGTTTACTTTAAGCTAGAGGGGCTGTTTTGGAAGCTGGTAGTGTAGAGATCTCAGAAAATAAACTTCTCACTGTTATCTGGGAACCTGCTGATGTGCAGCAAGCTAATGGCCCTTAAGGGGTCAAGAGGTTGTTTAATGCTAAGATACAGAAGGGAGGAAGTGAGATGGAGCCCTGCAAGTAATTCCAGTCAGGAGCTGTTCCCCATTAAATTCCAAAAATCATCTTCTTATTGTTTCTTTTAATTGGTATTTGAGTGAGTATTATAGCTTTTTGCTGACTTAGGGAAGTTAAAAGCTTCAGGTTTGTTTCCTTTAGGTGAGCCTATACTGCAGTACTAGTAGTCAGTTAAAGTACTCAGTATAGTGGCTGGGTCTAATGCTAATGGAGATCCTAGCAGTGGAAGTAAGGTCAGTATTTTTGCTTGCGGACTCAGTCTGTTATCATTCTTTCCAATCTCTTCTTGAGTCTTAAGACTCCAGAAAATGAAATCTCTAATCATTGATATATAGAAACTAAGATCACAAATCTAATGCTGGTAATTCCTACTGAAACTGGAAAGCGACACCTGCTCTATTATGTGAGTATTGGAAGACTTTCTATGCTGTGCATTATTCATTGTACGCAAGTATCAAGAGCAATATTGTATAAATATTTTTTACAAATTCTGGTTAAATGAACTTACCAGGAAGTCTTCTGAATCAGTAGAAAACACTTGCTCTGATACCTCTAAAATATATAGGATATTATAATTTTTCCTTTTTAAAATTCCAAATAGATCTAGTTTAATACAAATACAGAGCTTATGTTCTCAAAATGTAATTAGACTCTGCAAACTTCAGTGTACCATGAAAAAATGTGGTTCTGATAACTAAAAGTACTGCTCTTAAACATGGTGTCATGCAGCAGTGTGTATGGTATAAAATGACATTCTGGTGGATGACAAGGTGGACAATCTTATGGAAATTCTGAGTCTCTCTGTAGCCCTGACATTGTAAGGCCTATTAAAGACTTAAAGGCTGTTTAAGTAAAGTGTTGTTATGCTTGTGAGACTCACTGGAAAAAGAGCGTTTACATTCCTAACAACCATTACCTATTATATTTTTAGAGACTGAATGGTATTTCAGGTTAGGGTGTGTAGCTGTAAGTGAAATAAAATACTCGGAAAGCCTCTTGCGCTCCGGCAAAACAGAGATTAAAATGGAAAAATAGTTATAACTTCTGGCATTTGAAAGAGCACTGGTCTTAAATGACTTTCAGAGTTTATGTCACCTGCAGTAAAAAAAAAAAATCCCTCCCTGCCATACCAGCAGCTGACCCTCATATATCTGTTTCTTTGCTGTGTGGTTTTTCCCTGTCTGTAAGCCCAGTGCTGCTTTGTAGAAGATCTGCATCTTTGGGACCATGTACACGGTTTTGTATCTAAACTTTTTAATTCTCTAGACAGTACAGTCAAAGCCTTTAACAGTGAATGTAATACTGAGCACATACTGCAAGCAGTGATTAAATATTTAATTTCCCCTAAACAGAGAGTGTTATGGTGGGAGAAGTCACTCTCGCTTGCTCTGGCTCCAGTCATTTGGATAATTCGCTACCCCATGAGCAGCTCTGCAACATAAGATGCTGCTGACCTCTCCCTTTCCATCCTCAATCCCCTGCCTCTACTGTCTTTTAGCTCTTAGTCTGAGGGTCTTAAATCTTTCTGTCAGGAATCTGCCTCCCTAACAGAGCAGAGCCCAGGGTGCAACTTTTTTGCTTGTAACCGGCAAGCTGGCTTGCTTGAGCTGCATATTTTTTTACTAGGATATGTTACTGTCTTGACTCTCTGCATTTTTTTATTTTGTATTTATAATTCTCTAAATATTCAGAGGAGCGACAACAGCATGGTTTTTAGACCTACAGGTATTTAGTGCTTCTACAAGTCCTGTTTTTTTTTAACTGAATGCAAATATAAGGGAGAATGCACTTGTCTATGTGATTGTTGTGACTTGTTCTAATGGAATTGTAATGTAGATAACTGAACTAGCGCTCCCATGTAGTAATACACTGTTCGATGTGGAGAAATGAGTACAGGGTGTTGTTGCCTGCTAGTAACTGATTGGACTAGAAATTGCACTCTTTGGAGGTGAGGCTGGTCCAGCCCAGAGGAAGTTTTCCTTTGCTTCCTGCCTCTACCACCCTTGCCTTGGCTCAACCAATAGTGTAAGGCATGGTGTGGGAGTCATTTCATGAAATTGTCAGCTGACCCAAGTTGCTGATCTGACTTCTCTGCTAGCCAAATCACAGATTTGAAAACAAATAAAAATGTGAGTAGTATATAGTTGCAAGTAGAGTAATAGCAGTGATTACTCTGTAGTTTGTGCTTTTTAAATATGTATCTTGTTTATTGAAGCCTAGCACAGCTGCTGGTGTTATCAGCACAATTAGTGTATTGGTATTAGAAATATTTTGCATTCTTTGTGGCAGAAAAGTAAGATAAAGTCCTTTAAAGTGGCTAGGAGGTTAGTTGTGGGCTATCCACTCATTTCAGCTACCACGAATAAATAGTGTATTGATTTTTCTCTTCTGGTTTTTATTTTTTCAATCTCTCTTTCCTCTTCGTTTTCTGTATTCCCAGAATCTCCTGTCTAAGAGGTGTTGATTCTTCATCATGACTGCTCATGGGGAAAAAATAATTAGCATATCTGCTTTTCTGCAAAGAACAAGTCTCTTTTATAGATGCTTCCAAATTTTCTCCAGCAGTGTGAGACCTGTCTCAATTTCTTTAAATGTCTTGCATACTTCCTTATCCCAGATTTTATGTTGCAAAATGAGCAACAAAGCAAACCTGGTTGTTGTAGCTGAAAATAAAAAGGAAAAATACATGTGTAAGAGTGAGAGATCTTCTCCCTTGCCCGCAGTAGTGATTACCAGCAATTTAGGGTCAGCTCAGAATTATGGCATTTATCTGTCTATGCAGTTATTTAACAGCATCATCTCTAATAAGAATGTAAGATATGAGAAGTACTTTTTCCTTAAATGAGCAGCCTTTAGCTGAATAACTGATCTGTGTTGAGGCTGTTATTTGCTGTGTTTTATGGAGGTTATTTCTCCAATACAGTCAGAATTCCTGTTTGACACCTCCCAACTTAACCATAAACTGTGGATTTCTTTACAGAAGCAGGAGCTTTTGTCAGCACATCAGGTGCAGAATGTACTGATCCTATTCTTTAGAATAAATGTAGGGGAACATAAAAATTCTCAGTCTCATGTTAACCTAGTATAGTTTCTCTTAGTTAGCACTTACTTGAGAAAAAAACTTTGGTTAATAATCAAACTAGAATATTCTCATTTGTGGTCTCCCTTAAGGCAAACTGCCTTTCTCCCAGTTTCAAGATGCTAAGTTGTTTAAATGAGAAGAACTTCCTGACTGAGGATCAGGTGGGAGTCTGGTGTGTCTTTAAGAACAGCAATTCAGCACAAGTTTTTAAGTTGGCACAGGGCTTCAACTGAAGATTCAGTTGATTCCTCAGATAAGGAGGCCATTTGGGTTAATTAAAGAATGTTTACAAAAAATACAGTGCATTCCTTTGAACTACTTAAAACGGTGGAGGAATGACTACCACTGACCAGGAAACAGTTTCATGATGTGTTTAAGCTGATCTGAGGCTACTGTCAGCCTGTCCTTGCTCTCCTTTCTTCCACATCCTTGACTATGTGTTCGTATTCTGTCCTTTATGCCAGCTCTAACAGTCATGCACACATCCAGATGAGCAAGTGCTCCTGTAAAACCTGTGTTGCCTCTGTTTAGCATTTATCTGGGGCTACACCACAGCAGTTGCTCTGTTACCCAGTGACCCTTCCCCAGCTGAGAAGACGGATCGGGGAATGGAGGGGAGACCCTTGGGCTGAAATGAAAATGGATTTAATGAAACAGCCAAACTAGTACCAATGCCAGTATAAAGTGTATAAATTTAAATGCAGCCCAATGAATGTATGGCGGTCACAATAAAGGAGCAAAACAGTAAGCAAGCCCCTCCAAGGATGGGGAGAAGTGGGAGGAGGAGGAGCCCCTGTCCTCAGCAAAATTCCCTCTGAGTGTGAGTGCTGATGGTGTGGGACACACTGGTGAGCCAGCACGGGTCAGCTGCCTGGGCTTTTGTCCCTTCCAGTTTAAGCTGCTGGGTGACTCCAAACTGTTAATGGCCTGCAGTGGCCTGCTATTCTGTCCCAAGAAAATCAGGTCATGTGGGCGTGGGCTCCTTCTGTTTTTTTGGACAGGTTAGTGTGAAAAGCTAGTGCCATGTCAAGGAAGGGGATAGTAGTGCGTGGCCAGAGGTGGGAGAAAGGCACAACACAGCCTATGTTGTCTTGAGTTGCTTTTGAAAGTGTAGCCAGGTTTGTGAGCACCACACTTGGTTCTGAACTAGATGGTTAGAAACTTCAAGAATATCTTTCCGTTCAGATATAAAACTTCAATTTTAAGACTATTTATCTAAAACTGGTCAGACTTAATTAGGAAAATGTTCCTAAATTTTAAGTAGAACACAGCTGGTATTTTCAGACCCTGAAGCTACCTTTTCTGTTGAATGGTATTCTCTTCTGGTCTTTTTATGGCAGCCGCTGGCTGTAAGAGAATTCAGCTATAAATGCAATTTTTTCCCTGTTCAGGTAAAAATATCTCATGCAGCTTTCTGGCAAAGCCAGATGAACACCTCAATATCAGAATCCAACTCCTTATGCCTCTAAACTTAAGCACCTAACTCTAAAGTGAAAGGTGTGATAAATGCCACAAGTCTGAATAAAAGTGCAGTGTTACATGCATTGTAGAAAGATCATAGTTTGGTATCCAGCACTTCCATTTATATCTTAAATAGTGGATCTTAAAGGACTTTTTGATCTAAAAAAGAGGAATTAAAATGTAACATTTTTTTTTTGCCAAAGGAAGACTTCCGCTCCTTCTTCCCTGGGGTATTGGGGTTTCTCTGACATTCCACCTACATTTCTGTAGGTGGATAACCATTCTCAGTGACTTCCTCCCTAGTCTCCCAGCCTGGACTTCCTTCCTTCCTTACAGCCTTTTGTGTTGTGCTGTGTTGTCCAGACAAATGTGATTAAATACAAGTTTGCTCAAGGCTGATGGTAGGTTTTCAATGCAAACTACATTACAGCTGGCTTGAAACTAGGGAGTTAGAAACTCCGTGTGAACTCAGCATAGCCTCATGTAAATAGGGCTGGCTAGCTTAGCTTCACTCTGTGCAGCCGTGTGTTGCCCTGTTCTTACAGTTCTAGCCAAAACCAAGGCTGTTTCTTCCCTGCAACCCATGCTTGGTAATTCAAATAGCAGTCTTGACTCTCTCCTCTACCTCTCCATCCTGTGTGCTTTTATCTTCTCCATGTGTATGAAGATTTTTTCACCTTTCGTTCATAAGTAAAGACTTCAAATCTCTGCAGTCCCTTTTCCTGTCCAAGTTTGCTACTACCACTGTAGTGGTGTTCAAGGTTAGCCAGTCTGTGCGAGCATTACAGGAGAAGTACCTCCTCGTCTTTTACAAAGTCTTGGATGGGCCAGTTTCAGAGCACATGAGTGATCAGGTTATTTTCTCTGTGTAATTAAAGGGGAGGGAAACCAGATCAGAGGACTGCCAACTGTTTCTTGCTACTACCTAGCAAAACAGCCCGTAACCTGTTGTTCACTAGTCCTTGATGAAATCAACTAAACAAATTAAACCAGAAAATGGAGACACTCCAATTCTGAGTCTGAAGCGTAGGGAGCTTCAAGGAACAGTCTTCCTATACAGCTAAAGGTCATGCTTTAGAGGATACGAGTAACAGCTGAGCCATTATGATCTCCTAAGATATAAGGTTACCTAGATCAGAAGAGCACTCTCAGAGGTTACTGCTGGTACAGGCTAAAGTAAAAAGGAAGAGAAGGTACACTGTGAGTAGAAGACAAAGCAAGATTGCCTTTTGGCCTTGTAATCTTTTCTCTAGATCTTGGTCACCATTTCCTCCAGTTTGTTGAAGCTAATGAAACTGAGCATACATGCATTCCTCTGAAGTTCAGTGTGCAGTCAGCCTACACCATTTCACAAAACCTTCTACTCCACTGCTAGAAAGCAGTATATCACTTAAGTTTCAGTAGGAATTCTAACAGTAATGTAAAAAAGTGTAAAATGTGTCATCAACTTCTAGTTTCTTATGTTCTTTTACTAAGGAATATACAAATTAATTTAGCAGTCTCTTTGAAACTGTCCTCATCTAACCTTTTTATTTGCTGCTTTTCCTCTTCCTCTCTTCACAGAATCTCATGGTTGGAAGTAAAAACATTTTTATTAGCTCCAATTCTGGATTACACTCTTGAGGTACTTCAAGTACTGCATAGTGTAGTCAAATCAAATTGATTTAACAAAAAGATCCATCCTTTTCTGTCAATGAAACAGATGTAGAAAGGAGCAAAAATGTGTAAAGAAATATTTGAATGTATAGGCAACAGAAAAAAATTTGGATAACTGCTGGTTATGTAAAAGTTCTCACAAAGTAGTTTTTACAAAGAAAGTTCACATCAAGAAGACTAATGTGAAGAAAAGAAAGCTTAAATTAAATCTTGAGTTCCTTTCCTCTTTGTTTAATGAAAACTGAGCACATAATACTTACTGTCAGGAATTCTCCCTAATTAAAACAAAAAACCCTCAAGCTTCTGTCTTAACTAGGTTAGAGTGAGTAATTCTCTCCTGCTGCAGTTACACAACAAACCCCCCTTCATATTCAAACTGATTGTTTTGCTGGTAGGCGGAAAACACTACTTGTCAATCTTTTTCATGTACAGTCATGTAATAGCTCTCTTCCAGTCCCTAAAGAAAACTTCCTGGAGCACTTAAAACATATTTCGGTAGCTGGTAAAAATGAAATAACTTGTCGTAATGAAGTTAAGCCCAGAAATAAAATGAACAACCAACCTCCTCCAAACAAACAAACCCACAAAACCCCCCAACACCTCAAGAGGTTTAGCTTGGGTATTAGGAAAGATTTCTTTACAGAAAGGTTTGTAAAGCACTGGAACAGGCTGCCCAGAGGGGTGGTGGAGTCCCCCATCCCTGGAGTTATTTAAAAGATGTGTAGATGTGCTCAGGGATGTGGATTTGTGGTGACGTGGCAGTGCTGGGTTAGTGGCTGGACTTGATGACCTTAAAGGTCTCTTCCAACCAAAATGGTTCCAGGATTCTGTGAAAATTCTACTGTAAAAACTGAGGAGTATTGGCTAAAAGGCTGAGCTGAAAGGTTGAAAATGTAATTGAATGAAACAGAAAAATTCTCGGTATTGAGTTGTAGCAACCTTTCTTGGAAAACAGTATTTATATCTGTTAACTAATAAACTTCTGCAAAACACAAGCTTCTGCTTAAATTATCTATGAGGATGTAACACAGTGCTGGGTTAGTGGCTGGGCTTGATGACCTTAAAGGTCTCTTCCAACCAAAATGGTTCCAGGATTCTGTGAAAATTCTACTGTAAAAACTGAGGAGTATTGGCTAAAAGGCTGAGCTGAAAGGTTGAAAATGTAATTGAATGAAACAGAAAAATTCTCGGTATTGAGTTGTAGCAACCTTTCTTGGAAAACAGTATTTATATCTGTTAACTAATAAACTTCTGCAAAACACAAGCTTCTGCTTAAATTATCTATGAGGATGTAACATTTCTGCATGTGAAAATCTGATGACCTCTTTGAGAAGATACGATTGTATCCAATAGGTAATGGCTTTTCTACTTCATCCTGATGTTGGGTATTCTGTAGCAGAGATAAAGACAGGAAACATGCGCTCTGGCTTAAGTTAGAATCTTCCCATGACCTTGAGTGAAGTTGAAAATTGGCTCCAGACGTGCAAACGTACAGCATTGTCCTTTGATCCAAGTGAACTTTGAGTCCTTTAGTGTGGCCTCCTTTGTATTTGAAGGGCTGTGAATCTGTTTTGGCTACTGCCATCTGCATTCTGACTAGCTCTTTTCTCAGTCATTAAAGCAGAGGAAGGAGAGAGACCTTTGAGATTCGCTCAATTCAAAGGTATATCATCCTACTTCATGAAAAGCTTTGTGCTTAAACTTGAACAAGCATAGTGCCATTTGCAGTTCTGTTTCAGTCTTGCTGTGCAGAATGGTAAGCATCTGCTGAAGTGCTTTGTGGCAACGGCATCTCCAGTTGTTAAGGCTAAGTGTGGAGAGTCCTTAGGATTTCAGATGTTCTGTGGAAAAAATTCCGCTCAGCTCCATAGGAGTCTTTAAATTCCTGCCAAACTGCCTTCTGTGACCACAGCAATTTTCTTAGAAGTTGAGTGCTCTGAGGTATTACTAAGCACATAAACAGTTTCAATATGCACTTCAAGTTTTTGCACTGTGACTTAGCAGCCCAAAGGAGAGGCCAGGATTTACCACTCTGTTCCTACTGTTTCCTTCTTGATGTCTTTCTTCTAATGAAGTATATAGGAATAAGCTTATTTAAAACCCCTTTAAGTAACTTACCTGATAGTCACCTTAGGAGGTGTCACCAGAAGTCAAAGCAATCTCTCATCATGTGAACTTCTTTGAAATGTCTTTTGTTCTCAGTCCAGCAGTTTGTTTGTCATGAGTAGTTTTTTCTGCTCCAAAAATTACCATCTAATTTACATATAGAGTTTCTATATGCAGAATTGCATATTACATAGAATTTGGGAGAAATACAAAGGTTAGGTTGCCTTGTTTTAACCTCAAATCTGCTTTTTTTTTTTTGTTTGAGGATTTTGCAAGTCTCACAGCATTGCTTAATTTATCCACATTTGACCTATTACTTGCTCAGGGGACCAAAGGGAAGGGTGGTATGAGAAAGTAGAATAGAATGACAAACTTGGGTTTCCTGAGGTCATTGCTTCTGCAAATGTCTATTCCCTAGCTGATTCTTCTTGTCAGAAATAAGTTACAAACTTGAATGTAGTTGTCAGAGATCTTGGGTTCTTTGGCATGACTGCCAGTATAGTCAAAGCGAACTTGTAAGAGAGGAAATAGGTAATATGTCACACAGCTGAAGTTCAGAGAGTGATCAGTTGTACTTGAGTCTCAGTTTCCATGTTAATAACTGAGTTGTTTTATGCAACAATCTTCCAAAGTGTACAGAAACTTTTAAAAAGTGTATAAAAGCAACTCTTAAAGTATAAATCTCATTACCTTGATGTGCAGTCCACTCCAAGTGTCCATACTTCCCACTGGTGTCTCTGCAGTTCTCTTGTTCCCTTATCTGCATGAAAACTACTTGCATGAAATCTTTAATCCCTAACTATGACAGAACCTGTATTTGTATTTGTCTTATCTCTGTAAACACTGACCAGATTATAGTGTATAGAAAAAGGCTGACGATTCAGATACAAGCTGAAGTCGTGGAGTGGTGGCAGAGCAGAGGGCATAAAAGGCAGCCTGCTCAATAACTGTTCAGTCATTTGAGTGGCAAATGCTTTTTTTTAAGCATAATCTTTGTTCAGAGTGTGGCAACTCACCTTACTGATAAAAGGACTTGAAACTCTATACTTGCTTAACTCTGGTGGGCAACCTCAGAGTCCTTTTGAAGTAGACTTCTAGAAGAGATCAATTTCTATAAGCAGGGTTTGGTAACTGTGTCCATTGCATGATGTTTAGGAAATTTGAGTTTTGCATGTTTCGTAGCTTCTTCCATGCATGTTTAAAAATGATTTTTTTTTTTTTAAATTTAACCACATGTATTTCTTGTTTTTGTTTTTTGTTTTCCTTCCCCCAACAGCTGGCTTACCCCTTGGTGTTCTAAACTTGGCCAAAATAAAACCGTATCAGAGAGGCTTTTTCTGTAATGATGACAGCATCAAGTATCCGTTCCATGACAGTACCATCACATCCACTGTCCTCTACACAGTGGGGTTCACCCTGCCCATTTTCTCTGTAAGTAGCTAATACATAGGGAGCTTTGGTGATGGGAGTAAAATGTATGCCTTCCAAGAGTTCAGCACTGTGACTGAGTTGAAGACAGTCTACGCAGACAAAATCCCATATATGTATAGTCATATGCATGTGAAAGGTGCCATTGCTGCTTTCTGTTTGCACAGAAAATCTGGAAGTAATCTCTAACTGCTAGTTTTCTAATCTTGTTTGTTTTAGGAGCAGAAAAAAATGGAGATGAGGATTTAAATTGTATTAATTAGTCTAGGCTTTTATCATTGTGGAGAAAATACTATAGGCTTCCAGAATGCTATGGAACAATTACATCTCTTGTGTAGAATGGGTTAGTCTGATAATTTAAACACTTGTGATGCTAAAACTTGCAGCATAGTGGAGTGCACAAACCTATGACTAGTGACTTGTTGCTTCCATATACCTTCTACGGAAAGAAGCCTAATTTGGACTCAGTGGGTTTTCTTAGGTTTAAGAATGTGATGACTCTTTAAACCCTTCAGTGTGCGACACAGAGGATGAAAATAGTTTCCTACAGAGGCTGAATAGTTTCCTAACTATTTTAATCCTGATTGTATCCAAGTTTTTAATAAGGTTTGAGCTGGTGTAGAGAATCAAAAATTAACTCTTCAGAGTAGTCTTGAACCTAAAGCTACATCGTGTTATTTATGCCTGCAGGAGTTAACCCAACTATATTAGAGATGGTCATAATCTTTGGTCTTTTGATAACTAAATATGCTAAATTAATCAGTAGTAAGTATATATTAAACTGTTTTAAGGATGGAAGCAGTTTACAACAAGTAAACATAAATCTGCACAGCCTCTACATTCATTACTCTAGTTTTCCTTAAGTGCTTATTTATTAGAGATTGCATTAGTCCTATGCAGTAAATAAAATTAGACACAACAGCATAGTTTCGCTTCTGAGGAAAGTAGTCTGGATTTTGTAATTTTGACAGGTACGGACATGTATCTTCAGCTGAACTTCAGGAAAATTCATTTTCCAATAGGATTTGTTTGTACCTTAATTGATCCATGCACAGGTGAACTAGCAATTGCAACTCTGTGCAGTTTTGAACTTCTAAAGAGGCATTTCATTTGCAGTTAGATAATCTGTTGAATTGCTTAATTTTTTTTATCTGCCATTTTTGGTTTTGAAGAAGTTGTTGCTCTAGTAGTCAACTGAGAACTTTTTCCCCCTCCTCGTTCTAAAGCAGTGGATAAACATTTGACTTACAGCTATTTACTTAAAAGTGTAAACATCTAAGGAGTGTTATGGACAGCTATTGTAACTTTAATTGTCAAGTTATCTAAAATTGTAACAGAATTAGACTTGTCAGTGCTCCCAGTCTACTCTGATATTTTTCTTCTGTGATACTTTTGTGGGATTCACATAGCAAATTTTTATTGCCTGTCTTTGTGCGGGTGATTGGAGAATATAATTGGAACAATCACTTCTGGCCTCCATGCTGAGAGAGATTTAAAGAAAAAATTCTAAAGCCCTTATTTCTGTAACAACAATACAGATTATCCAGATCAGTTTTCTTCAATTTGAACATTTCATAAACCTTAAAGCAACACAGGTTTTCTGGAATCTAGGGAGAAAGCAATCACTATAGTGTGTATGTTACTGCTCTGTGTAGTTAACATCTTAACCTAACTGGCTTTCTTAGTCTCAGTTTTGGATTTAGGGAGTTCTTCAGCCTCATACAAGAGGTGAAATATCACGGTTACTGAAACGTTACAGTAGAGTGAACTAGAGTTAGGGAGTATGAGATCTGGGATTAAAGCTTACTGAGTTGAAAGTGGTTTCCAGTTGAATGGCTTCTAGCTTGCCTTTATTCAGAAAAGGGCAAGTTGATCAGTCTGGGAATAGCAGAATCTGACATTCAGATTGGTTTTTGTTTTTGAACTGACTCAGTGGAGGCTTTAGACTCTTTTCCAAGGCAGCTTAAGTAATGCGTTCCAGAGTCAATAGCCTCAGCAGGGACACAGCTGGCTCATGAAAGTGTCTTGGGCAGTAACACTGATTATTCCACATCTAGTAAAAAATTTTATCCTGACATGAGACTTTCTGGAAAGAATGGGCTTCTCAATGAAGAAATTAATTGTAAAAACTGGGTCTAATAGTATGCAAATAAGAGTTGATAGATTGCACTTTTGTGCAAACTTTTCTTCCCTAACCAAAGATTTGAACAGGATGCTTGTTCCAAAGTATAACTTAGACCTTAGCTTTGTCATGTAACAAAACAGAAAGAACAACTTGTGGTAGGAGGCTAAGGTAACCAAAAGGAATCTTGTCTGCAGTGTGGAAAAAAAAAAAATCAGTGAGTAGTACAGTGGTTATAGCCATTCCCTTAGCATGCAACAGTGTACAGGTTTGCTGTTCCATGTTGGTCCTTAATCCCTAAAGCCTCATAAAATCTAAGCAGAAGTGCTCAAAATATTATTATGCACGTGCTCCTTGCTGAACTAAGTTTGCTTGTCTTCTGAGCACGGTAAGAAATGGCCCGAACAGCTTGCTGTATAATAATGAAAAGTCTGGTCTGATTTGATTGTTGGGGGTAGGCCCATAAAACAACTTAAAAGAACTACCCACCAAAAAAACCCCCTAAAAACCCAACTCAACCTGCAGTAATGAGTAAGACATGTTTCGTTATTAAGAAGTCTCTTTGTGCATAAAAGAAAGTAGGCTGCCTGACTATTGATTTGTCTTTGAAACATTTTATGAAGATTTCCAAAACGTGTTAGAAATTTTCATGGATCTTCTTTAAAAAAAAAAAAATACACTTAATTTGCAGTTCCTTTTACAGCTCTGCACTCTTCCTGTTCCCACTGCCACCTTTTATCAGGAAATATCCGAAAAAGAACTTGAAATTCTTTTCCATGTTTCAATTCATAGTATGAATACGTACCAATTTTCAAATTGTTTTCTGTGTCTGGATGAGAGACAATTTTTGTATTAGAATTTTTTGAGACTTAGAGTCAAACAAGTTTTGGTATTGCTCTGGAAAAGTGGATCTCTTTAGATATATAGGCCAGTGACGAGAGCAGCACACACCCATGATGACTGACACTTCAGAAACCCTGGAAGATCTTTCCAATACTTCTACATTTCCAAGTCTTTTTAGAAATGTTTAGAAAGTAACTCTGAATAGTCAAAAACCCATGACTACTTAGAGGGTATTGTCTACAGATGCAACTCTAAGAATATTTTGAAGTAAGTGTCTAAATGATGTACTTGGTCTGGCGTTGCTGGTCTTCAGCTGTCTGCATGAGGTCAACTCTTTCAAGTGAAAATGACAAATTAATGTCAGTGTCTTTCATGCAGTGAGGTTCAACCATGCCTACTTGCATATTTCCTATTCAGTTGGCCTTTTGTGGTGACTTCACCTCCAAATCAATTTTCTGTTCTTCCAGTCATCTTGTGTCTTACAACTGCTGCGTTCGGTGACGCTCATACAGCTTCCCTTAGATCTAAGGGTACGTGCAGACTGGGGGAAGGAGAAGCACAGAGCAAAGGAGGCCTCTCTGAAGCATCCTCCTCACCAAAGGAGCAGAAAAACAGAGCAACTGAAAGAGTTGCTGAGTTTCTTCTGCTCCTTGTGCTGGATTCTGAGCACAGCTTCTGTAGTTCCCCTCCAGAGCTTTGCCTGGCTGCTCTGTTCAGCAGCTGAAGGGACAGAAACCACTGGTAAGTTTCTACATGAGGGACATATTCAGGAGAGGACAAGGCTTTGGTTCTTCTACCGCAGCCCAAGTGCTGCACTGAGTTTCTGGGGAAGTAAACATGGTTCACCACAACTGTTGCTGCTAAAACAATTCCTGACAGGATAAGTGTTCAGTAATAAACAGAGTTTTAAATAAGTCACTTCTGTGATGAGCTCTGCGATTTTGAGAGAAAGGAATGTTATGGGCCTCAAGGACTTACTTACACACCTTCAATACATCCAAAAGATATTTAGGTGCTCAGGTCACATTGTTGTCTTAAACCTCAAACATTATTAGTTTGGTCTGGCAAAGGCTGATGCAGTATCATGACACCTTCCCAAAAGGGACCTGTGTAGCTTTGATTCTGTGACAGCCCCTTTTAGGCATTAGGCTTAATGTTTTCAGAAAGTCTCCTGCTACCATGTGTATCAATGACTAACTTCTCCTTCCTACAGGTTAGCACAGCTATACTTTAGAGGCAATCTACTGAGTGTTTTTCTGGCAAGAGAAACTTAACTTTCTTTTATGCTCGCTTTGTGGAAGGGTTACGTTTTGCAGGGAAACTTATTGGAAGCACCTATTTGATTCACAACGTGTACTTACTGGGCTAATTCATGGGTTTCTTACAGGATAAATATAGTGACCGCTGTGGTAGAGACTGATAAAGCAGGGGACTGTTAATGGAACCTATTGAAGACTGTTAGATTGTGGGTTGGTTTGTTTTTTATTTTTTTTTTGCAGCAGTGTCAAAGATTTATGGCCCACCGTTGGTAGTTTTGCAACTAATTGAAATCAGCCTGCTGTTGAACACCATCCTTTAAATTGCCATTTTCAGGTTGCATATTAATTCTGTTATGTTCTGAACAAGACTTTGACTATTACTTCAGACTTTCTGAAAAGCAGAGTCATGTTGTATCTTTGAGGGTTGCTTTGGTATATCTACATGGCACTAAAAGCCTTTTTGGGCAATGCTGTTGAGCTTCATAATCTGGCGTGAGGAGTTCTTGAGACTAACTGTTAGTCTTGTACTACTACAGATCAGCATCATCTCTGTACCCAAACATATTCTGAGGATTAAACTGCTAATTTGTGTTTGTTTAAATTCTGTTTAAAGTCTGTACAATAATGACAGCCCATGTTTATACTATGTGAAGGGTTAATGTGCAGGATGATGCACTTCGGTTGAATTGATGAGTAATTCCTGTGTGAGATCAGTGCAGTGAGGAGCAGAGGCTGAGAAATGACAGTTACTGCATCCAGCTTTGGCCATGCTTCTGTCCTATTCATTGTGTGTTCTGGTGGGCTTGGTTTGAAATTAGGCGAGGAAAGATCTGAGGAGCACCACTTCCAGGTTGGTACTTGTACAAATCAGTCTTGACTTGTTGTCAAGTCTGTGGACTTGATATTGTACTTCTTGGTCCTTCAGGTGCATTTGTTACAAGTGATGAAGAATGCACACGTGTATGAAACTGAGGAAAATAGTTGGCAGCCTGACAGTGGAAGGAGCTCCAGACAAGGGCTTTAAAAACACTGAGGGAAGCTTGGTCATAACTATGAGAAAGCCAAGCAATCACCCTAGTTTGGAGTTGAGATGTTTAGCAGATTATACAAAATGGTAGAATGGAATAGGGAGAAACGTAGGGAGGAGGAGTGACATATGAAATGTTTCCAGACTTGTCATTTAAACAAAAGTCTGTGGCATGTATTTTTTTCTTTGTCTCAAGTTTTCATACCTGGTTGCTAATAACTTGCTGTTAATGTCCAGGACTTAGAACAGACTCAAGGGGGTGGTGAAAAGGGGAAGATACTGAGCCAGAAACCAGAAATGAGCCATAGGGCTAGAAGGTGAAAGGTGGGGAAAGTTCAATTTCATGGTGCCTCTTCTGTTTCTCTTCCTCTGGCTCACTCTATTGCACCTCTTTTCTGTTCTTCCTTGACCAGTAACACACTCATGCAGAGAGGTGTTTTTTACCAATCTTTACTGGAGAAAGCTGAATGACGAAGTGCAGTGACTGGTCTTGGTGAACTGTGGAGTGATGATATAAGCATATTTCTTGTTAGGTGCCCTCCTGAACTCTAAAGCTCCTTTTCAGAAATAGAAAGTAGCATTATTCTGAGGAGAAGCTGAAGTCTTAACTTAATCTGCAAAGACCTTTATGATACCATAACCAACCCCCCACAAATTGTGAGCAGTTGTACAGAGTAATACTCAGCTCAAAAGTTCTAACCAAGCTTTCACAACGTGTGTTTTCCAGGCAGGATTTCTAGTATTGTGCAAATGAATGCTACAGATATTTTTGCTGATGCAATTAGTAATGAAATCTCTGCACCATACTCAGGGAAAATGTTAAGTTATGCATTTTTTATTTTCTTTTCTGGTGTAAGAAGACTAAAAAACCCCCCTAAGTAGTATTTTGAGGTTTTAGTAAGTCTAGATATTACTTCTGGTTTAAAGCTACACTAGTAGTACGCTGGCATTAGATAATAGCATTGAAGTGGTGGTGTCTTTTCTTGAGGTGCTGGGAGTAAAGACAGCAAAATCTATGAAATTTGTTTTCTTTTTAAACTCTAGAGAAAGACTATTATTACTCACTGCTTAAGCCCAGATGTTTAAAGCTACTTTTGTCTGAAACTTGTCCACTGTTCCTAGTGTCGATCACATCTATTTTCTTTCTAATCCCTTTAACACACTAGAAGGATAAAATACTCAGGCTAAGAGCAGCGTTTTTAAAAAAAACTCTTTATTTAGATGTACACATTCGAATGATTACTTTACCAAAATCTTAAACTTAGTCATGGGCTTAGAAGAACCCTGAAATATAAATAATTCACTGAAATGTGAGAAGTGAACAGTAGGAGTAAGTGTTCCCTGGCTTTCACAAAAGAGAAGGGTACCACAGAGCTCTCCAGGAGACTGCCCTGTTCATTGTAGTCATAAATGCCTTGGAGGAGAGTGTGTGCAGTGAGGCAGCAAAATACAAAAGATAGCAATAACATGGCTGGTGAAAATAAAGCATGGATAAATGTCAAGTGATGTTGAGAGGGGAAAAGACAACTCGAGGGGGGTGCATAACATGATGTTTTCTCTGTTCACCAGAGTGCTAGTGATCAGGTTTTAGTTCCATAGAGGTATGAACTTCATGCCCAGTAACAGTGAAGAACCTAATCAAGATTAGTAAATTGTAAAGAAATAGACCTATGTTATACAGGATACTTAAGGAAAAAAAACCCAACATAATCAGTCAGAAAACACTTCGGCTTGTGAGGAAATTTAACCCATTTTACTCTGAGGCAGACTATTGTCAACTGTACTTTAAATGGTTTAAATATTTAGTCTTCTAAGTCAAGATACTTGTGTTTCTACCCCTGACTGAAAGGCTGGTTTGGAGGTCTGTATCTCCCTCATGTGAATATCTTTATTGCCAACTGTATTTGTAGCTCCTTAGTTCTTGGTTATTGTTGGATCAGTACCACTCTTGTTCTGGTATCTACAGTTAGATACAGGTAGCTGATTTACAGCCCTTACATTCTGCTGAACTGTGCAAGCCCAAACTTTTCTAGTTTTTGAGGTAATGTAATGTACCTTAGCAGTCCTATGTCTGCATTTAACACAGATGTATTAAAACCAAACAAGTTTGCAAATTCTGATTGAATGCTGTTTCAGAAGAAATTATTGTCAGGTGGCTAGAAATGTTAATGTCTTTGGAAGGACTTATCTGATGGTCACACTATTATATTGAGGTACATCCATAGGAAGCAGACAGTATTTTCCCTTCACATTTTGAACTGACGAGCTTCCAGCTCATCAGAGTTGTTTAACCTCCAAGTGCATGACTCTGAATTCATTACTGCACAAACGCCATGTGTTCCCTTGCTTCAGTCTTTAGGAGTTGTTTTGCAGGCAGAACTGGCTGACCTTGATCTTCTGCTGTAGTAGAGAATTGCCAGCTCTGTCAGCAGTACATCTGCTAGTTATTCATTAATGATGCTGGCATATGCACTACATAACACTAGCTTGTTGGCTTTATCCTTGAGATTATCCTACTGGTAACCTCTTTGCAACCTTATAATTCCTCTTAACACACCTGTTGTCATCTTCGCTTTAGGCAGTTTCTTCACTGTGTTACAACTGACTTGGAAAATGAAGTATACATCAGGGATGCTTTTTGATATTGTCATGTGGGAAGCATTCAGTACAGAGCCTTTAATGAGCCTCTGCTGTCTCCATTCCTTACCTAAAAGGAATACTTAAATTCCCCTTTTTCTTCCAATTTCATGTAAATCTGAGCCCAACTAGTTTGTATTAATTCTCCTTTCTTAGTGTGCCAAACTCTCTCTTTAGAAACTGTAGCTTGTTTAGTGGGGAATTGGGTATTTGTAGAAAAAGCAGGGCTTTTCTTTTAACTTAACTGTGGCAATATGTGTCTATGGCAGGTGAGCAGGGTTTGTTTCCCAGTGATCCACTGTTGAGTCTTTGCTACTTTTCCCTGAGAAACTACTTAGATTTATGTGGATAAATCTTCTGGCAAGAAAGTACACCACCTCCTGTACTACTGTTAAAATCTGTTCATCAGTTGTATCTGAAAGCTAAAGACCTTGACACTAATGGTAGTTGTACCATTAGGAAGACAGATATCACTTGGTATCTTCAGTCATATACAGACCTCCTGAGCCAGTAGGTTTCATGTTTGGGAAATTGCTGCAGTGGTGCAAAAACTTATTCTTGGCTTCTGAAATTATTATATCTTCCAGGATGAAAAAGTGACGCATCTATCCCAACCAAAGGGAAACCCTGCTGTTGTACTTGCTATAGTAAGAGGCTTTGCCTCTTCCATCCCTTGAGCCAGTTCTTCTGCTTGTTTGTCCTGCTTCTACTACTGAAAAAGCCAAACTGGATTTTTTCCTGTCTTTGTGTGGTCTTAGAGAATCGCACTGCAGAAAGCACCTAAGCAATATACTTGAAATAACTTTGATTTGACTTCAGAAATTTTGGTGATTTTTTTTTTTAAACTTAAAATTCCACAGAACCAGACTTTGCTGATTCATTTAAAACAGATCAAAACCCTAGCTGTTGTGAGAAGTTTTTAATGGCATCATTTACCAGAAACAGTAGGAGTTGCTGCCTCTCTGGTTTGACTTCTACTTTTGTCTCACCGGTTAACAGTGAGGCTAATCCATGTGTGTTTAAAAGAAGTAAATTAAACCTGCTGTATGGAGTGTGTTCAGAGGGAGTAGGTCTTGACATAGAGTACTTTGCCCAAGAAGACATCCAAAGGCAGTACTAGTATGGTTTTGCAGGCTAATAACTGCCTTGGGTCGAGCAAAAAGTAAATTACAGTGGTTGTAGTTCTGTGACTTGTTTTCAGTCTAACAGTGTTAAGTCAATCTGCTCAATCTCACTGTAACCTGGTTTTTATATGTTAAAACTTCTATCTCAAGGTTTCATGGAGCACGTCTACTTTCAGCACTGAAATGTGCTGAGATCAGTAATAAGACAAATGACTGGTGAATTACTTTTTAAAATTTGTTTTAAGTCGGGGAAACTGAAGAAACATTGACATTTACTATATAAGCTTTTTTAGCAGTGTTGTGTTTCAGTGCATAACTCTTCCAATTAATTGTTACTTCAAACCAGGTCAGTACCTAGAACCTAAAGACTCATACTGTCTTAGCTAAATTTTGCTGGTTATGACTTCGTATAAAACTTTCTTCCTTAATTAGCAAAGTGGGATTTGTTTCAGATAGAGTGAAAGAGGTGGAAAAAATCTACGAGAAAGCATTGTAATATCTTATTTTAGCTGGTTTTTACTTGCTTAAGAAGCAAAAAAAAACTTAAGAGTTGTTTGGTATTTTGTTTGCATGATCTTAATATAGGAAGGAGCTGCAAGCAATTACAGACTAATTACATAATAATCACAATGTTGCCAAAGAGCGAGCACGCATTTCAAGCAGCTTCTCATTGTATCGAAAAGCGCAGTGTATGGGACTTCATTCTCAGGAACCACATACAATTGCTTTCCATTTCTGATTTAGCAGCAGGTAATTACATAAAATAAAAGCCACCACCCAAATCCCAGCATTCTGAAAATTTTCAATCTCCCACCTTGAGAAGCTGGAACATTCAGATAAGGGTAGGAGGAAATGGGGAGTAAGCCACCATGACTCCATTGTTTGTAGAGCGGGTGTTTAGAAAGGATGCAGAGCTGGTGATGCGATGTCAGTGACGCCACGTAATTGTGATTGCAGGTATCTGTGGCAGTGTGCTGAGGCTGTGATAAGGTTTTTTTAGGCTGGACTTAATTTTGTGAGCAACTGCTTTACCATGATAATTAAAACTACCTCCTCTAAAGAAGTAAACTTGTAAATAGTCAGAAGACTTATCTGTGTAGGCATCATTCTCCAGTTTTGAAGAAATACACTTGTCTAAAATAGACAGTCTTGAATCTTGGTGTTGGTGTGTGTGCACAGAGTGAAGGATGAAGTTTTCATTCCATGCATATTTTATAGAATAAATGGTGTTGGAAACATACCATGGCATTATGATGACAAGTCACTTCTATGACTGTGGACTGCTGCTTTCCCCCCTTGCACAAGTTAGTTGAATGCTAAATAACTGATGGTATATCGTAACGTGCTGGCACAATACAAACACAAGGGGAGGGCAGAAATGAGATCTGGGCTGTAGAGTTTTTCAAAACCTTGCTGTTCCTACTATTAAGGGAATGGGAGAGGGATTTTTTTTCCCTGGTAGGAAAGACTTACGTTTTCTCACTACACTGTGGAGTCCAGTTCCAGGGCTCGGTGCTGGCTGGTGTCTGATAGCTCAGTGTTTTGGTGAGGTTCTGGCTTGGCCTTTAGGCCTGCCTGCTGTCCTGCTTTGTTGGTGTGCTCAGGCAGCTTCCAGAGCTAGGTCAGTTGTAGTCCCGCTGGCATGGAACTGGAAACAACTACTCTTCACAGTGACAGTGGGGTTTTTTCAGCCATTTTCAGAGGGAAAGTTTGGCATGCTATTGATTTTGTGACAGTACAGAAGATCCTTGGTTCTTTGCAGCGGGCTTAGCTAGAACACATGGACACTGTGTTAAGCCCATGACTGCTTGGTTGTGGAACAAAGCTGTGTGTCATTCATCAGAGGTCACTTCAAGGAAATTTTCACCTTGTGAGCCATTAGTTATTTGTTCTTCTTTGTCTATTTTCAAACTGAAGCTTGCTTTTAAGCTTTCTCTTTTAAGTCACTTTATGGTGTGAAGGATGAAATTGATGGCAAATCATTGGTGAAGCTGCAGTATATGCATTTGTGATGTGCTCAGGATTCAGGCTTAGTTTAGAGGACTTCATGGGTGGAGGTTAAAGGGGGATGAGGGTTGAAAAGGATCTTAGATTTTTTTTTTTTTTAAATCCTGACTGTGTAACTTAGTGGTTCTCTTCTCTTCTCTTCCCTAAGTTCTCCTACTGCTTGGCTGGTACCTCTTTTAATCCTTTTTCTTCTGTTCTTTCTGTGTTTACTTTGTACATGCTTATTTGGGGGTAGCTGTGTGTTTGGAAAGGAGGAGATGGGCTATGCCTTGACACAGAGGTCCTGAGGAGAGAACTGAGACTACAGCAACATCTTACTCTGGCAGAAAGGAAGGAGGCTGATTTTCATCCTTCTGATCCTTTACTAGCAGATCAGGAACATCTCCCTCAGGATGATTTTTGTTGTCTTAACCCTAAATTGGTATGCATTTTATGTGCAGTACTGATGAATTCTGAGCACAAAGCCAAGGACTCTTAAGCGCTTTAAATTAGGGATGTACAGCCCAGTGAGCAGTGTTAAAAGAAGATTATTCACTGTTTTGTTGAATATTCTTGGTAGTCCCCTACTTCTGTTTTCCATACAGCCGTTTCCTTCTGAGGGTATTCATTCCATTGTGCAGATGCCATGTGTATGTCAAGGTTGGAGGATCAGAATTTAAAAGTGTGATTCTACTAGCTTGTATTGATTTGTATCCTATTTTGAACGTTTTAGCTTTTTTTTTAGACTTTGTTCAGATGTGACTAAGCTTGCTGAGTGTTGCAGGTCTCTTGAGGTGCAATAGCACAAAGCATTGTGCACCTTAATCTTGGATTCTGCTGAGTTTAGGATGAGCCAAAGGCGGCTTCTTTTGTGGAACAAAATCTTGATGCCTTGAGCTTGTAGGGCTTGTGCAGTGACCTCATTGTTCCAGAGAATGATCCAGTGTGTGTGTGTAAATGAGAGGACTGCATGCATGTGTAATTTTCCCTTTTTTCCATACTTTCCTGAAAACCTCCTCTTGCACTTGCACTCCCTGAGAAGCACCCCTTTTCTGCCTTCATGAAATGCAATATATGCTCTTCTGACTTGTACAGAGAAGATATAAAGGGTCATCTGTTGCTCGCTGGAATATAAAGGAGTAGTCGGTAACTGTGGTAGTAGCAGCAGATTGAGCAACTCAGCGGTTGTCACTGAGCTGTTTACTCAGCCGTGGTTTCGGCATGCTTCCATGCTTGATGTGCCACAAATGCCAAGGTGAGACGAATCGTGACCTGTGCTCCTTCATTCAACAGTCCTTCCTGGGAGCTGCAAAGACAAGGCAGCAGTCATTGGCTAAAGGAAGTGCATCACCTTCTAACTTGCTGCATGCCTGTTCTTCTTTATGCACTTCTCTTTCGAAATGCGGGGGTATAATCATCACCGGAGTTTGTGTTGATTTTGTAATGTATTTTTTATTCCTTTTTGCTAGCTGGCTTGCCTTTTGCAATTCTCAATTCAAGACGTATCCCCTTCCAGAGAGGAGTTTTCTGTAGTGATGAATCCATCCGATATCCATACAAAGAGGACACCATTTCTTATAAGTTGTTAGCAGGAATAATTGTACCTTTCAGTATAATTGTTGTAAGTTAAACTTTTCTTCGTTGCATTTGATTTCCATGGGCTTGGGGAAGAGGGAGGAGGGGCAATCTGTTAACACATACTTCTAAAACTGTATTATGTAATTTCTCAACTTCAAAATAATGCCATTAGATCAAGTGCTAAAGCAGTAGAAACAGTGTTCTGACAAGAATAACTAAAAGGTTTTCTTTTAATCAAGGTCTAAAAAACCTAGAATTAGAGAACAGAAAAAGAATACCTTAGAATTGTGGTGGCTCAATTCTAGTTTGAGAGAGAAAAAATTCCTCCCTTACTGTATCCATTTAGATTAACAGTAATGTATTTTGAAAAGCTGTCTCTATTTTGGGAGTTACTAATTCCAGAATATGAGTTAGCATGATCTATTAAGTCAGCATTTTTATCTGTGACAAAGTTATTGGAAATATTTCTGTGCATGAAAGTGTAACAACAGGCACTAAATTACTTAAAAATACAGCTTCCAATCAGAACTTATCAAAAGCATAACTAGAATAAAAAGAGTAAGTAGCCAGGGAGTTTTTCCCTGGATGTATCCAAAGGTCAGGATAAAACACTGGACCTATATGTGTTTGAGGTAATACTGTGACTGACTTTTATGCTGCACTTAACCTGGCTGAAAACACTGTACTGATCTACTTTGCTCCTCTTAATACCAGATCAGTGAGCTGGAGAGATTGCCTTTGCAGCTGCCAGTTTAGGATCTCCCTCTTTGACCACAGCTTCTAGCTCACTTGAACTGGCTCAAGTGTATAGTGACTCTGTATTCTTAAAATTTGATTATGTGCTGTCTGCTGAGTTAGCCTAATAGTTTACTACGGACAAAAATTGAGGTCCTGCTATTAACGCTGGCTTTTCCTGGCTTGTTCAAACCAGGATAGTGAAATGTCTTACCCTGGCAGAAAGCAGCAGCTGGGTGAATTGGCTCCTGGAAGAATACAGTATCAGTGCTTCCTCAAAGTGGTGGGGACATGTCCTTGGGCATGAGCAGAGGGAAGAACTGGGCCACGTCAGTTAATCATTTTGTGTCCTAAGTCTCGTGGGACTGCACTTCAGTTCCAACAATGGCCATTCAAGAAGAGCTTCAAGATCTGTGCCCAGATGTGCTAAAAAGCTTCAGACTCCACTCATGGCTCTGTAGTGGGTGATATCCAAGCTCATCAGAGCTTCACTTTGAGTAAAGTTAAAACTCTTTTATGCCAAATAAGATTTTTAGGTGGATAAATATTTATCCATGTACATTTTAGGAATCAAAGCTAGAAAAGAAGCAGCTAAATGTAAACCTCAGTACTGGCCAGCTGGCTAACGGATTAAAATCAGGAGGATTATTATGGCAATCGTATATCTTTCTTGCACAAGGACTGCATGAATTTTTATCTCAGTTCCAACATAAAGGTCAACTTCCACCTTAGTTTGCTCTTGGGTGGAACTTTCTTCCAGAACTATAAAATTGTGGGGGTGGCAATAAAAAATGTGACTTACCAAGTTTTCCTCCTCTTGGAAAAAGAGTTTAAAAAACTTAAAGAATTACTTCTGGAACAGATAAAACTTTTTTGTTTTTGCCAGTTCTATTAACTGGCAAGTGATTTACACTTAAAGATCCTGCCTTTTAAGATAAGACTACTTTTTCACCATGTTACTAGCGTTGGTAGTCAGTATTACCCAAGAGCAGCAATACTTGGTCGTAACTGAAGTGCATCTAGTTTTGTTACCTCATTTCTAGCAGCAATGAGTGCAGAAGAACAAAATAACAGAGCAAGCAAAGATTGGTGTTTTGCTCTCAGTTCTTTGCTACCAGCTGTTTGCAGCTCAGGGACTTCCTGAGTTAGAAAAGGATTGAGTGAATATAGTAACTTTTAATGGGTGCATTTCCTTTGAGTTTATCCAATCTCCACAAGAACTTGTATGAAGATTTAACTAATGAAGTAACCTTTGTAACATCAGAGACCATCTTTTTCAGTTGCGAAATCAGGTTTTTCTGTCAACACTTACTTAAAGTCAGATGGTAAAAGCAGATGTTGATGTCCTGTACTTAGTGTTCGTCAGATTATGGAAGATTATAACTCTTCTCTGCATCCAGTGAAGTAGCTGCATTTACATACCTTAATTTTTTGTCTCCTCAGCTGAGATACGTGACCTTCTTGCAGGTTTTGCAGCAGAGTTCTTTAAGAGGGATTCATTGTTTACCAGTCATGGCTGTGGTATTTCTGCTCCACTATCATCATTAAGAGGTTACTCTCTGGGATAGGTAGATTCTGTATGAGAGCTTACCAACATCTACTTTTCAGTGAACTTTTAAGCTTTAGTCCATGTTCTGATATATCTCTGCTTCAGACTAAGTTTTTGTATTGCGCAGGGTGTAAAACTTCAGTGTCACGCATCTGATGACATTGTTTGTTTACCTTAATGTGCAAAGCCATTGACTGCTGCTTTGCTCAGGTGTCAGTGTCTAATAACAGCTTCATTCACCAAAGCTCTGCTTTGCTGGGATCCTGGACTTGTCACTTAAGTGGCAAGTGGGGCCATCATTTAATCTTAGCAGGATTTTAAGATTTACATACATGCATACAGCCCCCCATGTGTCTGATCATCTGTATGAGTCAGGCAGTTCAGTACAACCATCTGGCACCATCTGGTTCAGTATCCAGCCTTTCCAGGGGTGAAATTTTGTACTTGGTTTAAGGAAAAACTTTTTGCAAAAGCAAGTTGCAGAACAACAAAATTAAATTGGCTTTCCTGTAAGCACTTGATAACACACTTGATGCACGTATCTTGGACATGCAGGGTGAAAAATCGTGGGAAAGACCTCAATGATGCCTGTCTTTCCCT
>NW_010394229.1:33467-46278 GCF_000710305.1 Buceros rhinoceros silvestris
TCCCTACACTTCTTAGCGTTTCTTTTATCGCCTAATGTTTTGATTTTCTGGAAGAATAGGGTATTTCTTTATTTAAATAACTTTCACATCCAGAGATGAAGTCTAGACCCTTCAGAGTAGACTCTGGCATCACAGAAAAACCTAACAACTTTATGATATGAAATGGAAGCATTTTCCTCAGCAGAAGTTTAGCTGAAGAAGACTCAATGTAAAATTAAATGTAATACTGGACAATGTGTTTCTAATTAGAGTCATACCAAATAATATGGATAAATGTTACTTTGAGATCACTTTGTTTTAATAAATATTCTGAAAATAATATGAAGTTCAATATGAAGCAGAGTTAAGTAAAAGTGTTTTTCCTTTTTGGGCATGGTTACTGCTGACTCTTGGAAAATTTAAATTTGCAGCTTAATGATTGTAAAAAATGAATTTCTGAAACTTCATGTCTGAGTATTAACAATAATAGAGTATTATCTTTATTTTTAAATGATTATCTTTCGTTAACTGTTGTCCTTATTTCTCTTTCAGATAATCCTAGGAGAGACTCTCTCTGTCTTTTATAATCATTTGCACTCAAATTCATTTGTCAGAAATAACTACATAGCCACTATTTACAAAGCCATTGGGACCTTCATTTTTGGAGCAGCTGCCAGCCAGTCATTGACAGACATTGCCAAGTACTCCATAGGCAGACTACGTCCTCACTTCCTTGCTGTGTGCCAGCCTGACTGGACAAGGATCAACTGCAGTCTAGGTTACATTGAGAACTTCTCTTGTCAAGGAGAGAAAGCAAAAATCAATGAGGGAAGGTGAGTCTGACTAACTTTGTATACTTGGTTGTGTCTGTTCCTTAACTTGGAGCGATGAGTTTGGTATCACTACTGCATTTTTTGTGCTTCTTGTAGAATAAATTTCTTGTAATGAATATTAAACTTTGAGCCCTGCCAAGACACTGGGATTTTTTTGCAGCGAGGTAACGGGGAAACAAATGGAACATCTGACGCATTGGACTTTTGTCACTGTGTTATAAGCACCAGTGTTTGAATATTCAAACTATTCAAAATATTAATATATTCAAAGTAATTTCTGGTATCAGAGCTGCTTGATCTCCCTGGAGGCTGAACTTTAGAGAAACTCCTTGCCATTCTTTTTCCAGAAGACCCATATACACTGTCTTGGCACTTTTTTCTGTGTGTGGTTTTTAAGTATATGTGCATAGGTTGTTTTGCTTGCTGTCCTCTGTGCTCATTTGCTCTTCTAGCATGTGCCCCCTGTGGATCTTCCAGTAGTATGCACAGCAGCCACAGGAAAATGTTGCATATTGATTTGGTGGGGCACCGGGTCCAGCTCCAAGTCATGCACAGCAGCTGTCTGAAGGTGTCAGGTGGTTTGTATTTGAATGTTGCTGGTAGTAGAGGAGCAAATGCATGACCATAGATAGGCAGGATAGCAGATAATCCTAAAATGAGCAGAACTTCATGCACGTAGCAAATAGGAAAATCGAAGTTTGAGAGATTAAAGTAGGAGTGTGCTTCATGTGCAGCTTTTTTTGTATTAAATTGTGCATAGAAGACTTTCATTTACTTATTCTAAGCTACTCTGGACAATTCTTGGATGGACTTGCCTTATCTGTGAGTAGCCTGTAGAGTGAGAACGTCCACTAGTAAGTTAACTTTTATCTCTGTTCTAGGAAATACATGATGTACTTCTGAAGACTTGTTATGGTCACTTTCTATTTTCTGTATGATTCAACTTCAGTTTGGAAAAAGACAGAGTAAACAAAGGTGGTTTTCCTGAAGTGTAGAAAACAAAGAATTTCTAAACAGCATGTCTGTCAGACTTGTAAATATTACTGCCTTTTCAAAGATCTGACTAGTAGAAATAATTGAATTGAAATTGAAATAAATTAATTGAAATAAAGTAGATGCTGCCTCCTCCAAGATAAAAAAGCATCTTAATATCTTGTCAGTTTTGCAACTTTTAGTGTGGTGAATTAGCAGAAGTAATTGCCAGAAACTAACTCTTTAGAGTTTAAAAGGAGAGAAAATAGTAACTTACAACACAACGGGGTGGGGGGTGGGGTGGGGGGTGTGAAATACAGATTTTGTCGAATATTACATTGTGGACGGGGTAAAATGTTTTGGGGTTTTGTTTGCTTCAACTCACTAGAAGTGGTATTTATTTTTATTATTTTGCTGTTGTGTGAAAGGGTACTTGTCTAAGTTTCAAATGGAATGAGTCTTTAAACAAAATTGCACGTCCTGAGGTGCTTTGTGAAACAGAATCGCATGGCTTTCAGCATGAAACTGTGGGGTCAGAATTGAACTTGGGCATATCTCCCGAGTCTTCACTTGAATTTCTTCATGATCCTAAAAATGCTTCTCAAATGTAAAGAGGAAAAAGGAGAAAATTTGAGTTGACTGTAATGACTAAATTGGTCCTGAAATTAAACTTTCTGGGTTTGGGGGATGCTGAAAAACGGTTAGCTTATCCTCAAACAACAAAAATCTGTTACCTTGTATGAGAATAACATGGGGAAACAATGGCATAGTGATTACTTTTCTTCTGTTTTTCCCTGTGCAATTAGTGCTTTGAAATCTCAGCCTTCCATATTGGAAGCAAGATTTGTGTATCATCTCTTAACTGAGCTGTTAGGTTTGTATTCCCAGCTACTGTTTTGTTCCTTTTTTCTGTTGTCCATGTTACTCCCTAGAGGATGATGTAAGAGGTCTCTCTCTTTTGGTCAAAGCTTGCCTTGAAGTGATGACTTCAGTATGCTTTTGCCTGTGGTGCTTCTGCTCTCGCCTGTGAGGCTTTTCCATGTACAGCAAGCTGTAAACAAAAATTAAGTTAGTGAGTGGTCAAAAAAGGGTAGAATGAAGTGGAGCATTGTCCTGCACAGATGGCTGTCATGGGTGCAGTAACCCAGTAAATCATTCCGGGTTTCCTATGGAAATGGAGCCCTTCATCTGAAAGGGTGGTTTCAATGGTCTTAGGTCATGGCCTTATGGTTAATAAGGCGCTAAGAGGAGGGTGTTTGGTTGCAGTGAGTTTTTTCAGCAAGTTGGAGGGTGTCAGTAGACTCTCAAATGGTAACCCAGGGGTGAAATTTCTTTATTGGGTGGACAAAATTATTGGTGACAAGCATAAGTTTAAGTTTTACCATCTAGCCGCATTTACATAAAATAAATATGCAGGTAGAAATACCAAGGAAGAATGAAGACAGGACATACAAAAATTATATGTTCGGAACTGAACATATTATTCCTCTGTAGTAATAGAACTTGAAGTTGTTTTTGAATATTTTCAGAGATTTATGCTCAGTTATACAGTCAAAAAGACAAATCTAATCTGTTTACTATTTCTTAATTCACAGCAGGAAAACAATTCTTCCAGTATAAAAATCCATTATGTGCTTCCACTATGCATATTGTACTGTTCGTTTTGTTCTCTCATCCCTTCTCACCATCTTATACTTAACAAAAGTATAAAATAGTTCAGGTACGCACCATCCCTGAGTGGATCAGAGCTCTTGGTCTGAAGTAAAGTTACTGAGTGGATGTTGAAGAGATGGATATAAGATGGAAGTCTCCAAAGGATGCTTCAGAAGTGGTACAGAAGACAGGCAATCACCAGTTGTTCCCATTTCCTCCTAATAGTAAAAATGGAAAGCAAAACATTTTAAGTAGTTTCTTAGTATTTTTTTCCCCACATGAAGATTAAGCAGATGAAGTAAGCTGCAGAACTCTTTGAAGTGCTGGGATGTTTAAGTTTATAGGTGTGTTCAAAAGCAAAACATTTATACAAACTTCCAGAAGAGTAAAACTAAGAAAACAACCTTACAACCTTCCTTTCTGGAAGCATGTAAGTTCTGGTTGGAGGCTGAGAGTGTTTGGGGCAAGCATCGTTGCATATTTCGTTCCGGGACTATTTTATGCAATTCTGATGTTGCAACTTGTTGCCTATTTACTGTATTATAACATGGGGGAAAGATAATGATTAGTCTTTATTGTTTATCAGTAACAGTAGTATTAGAATACATCTGTGTTTTATTATGAATATAAACTAATGGTTTTATGCTTGGTTGTTTAAATGAAAGTGCATGTGCGTTTTCAGTAAGGTTTTGCTTTGTAACCTGAGCTTGATAAGATAATTCTTGTTGACTTTAAGTATCTTGTTTGCTCTGTATCAGGCTGAAAACAGTCCTCTTCAGTTTTAAATAGCATAGGTTCTCCTTGGCAACTTTTATAGTGTGTTTGCACTTTCATTACTACTGGTGGTTAAACTAAGCTGAGGATCACAATCACAGCTGTTTGCTTAGTAAATCTCGTTTGTATTTCTTGAAAGATGCACCTAAGAGTTGGCATACGTTACTTGGAAGCATGTAGCACTTTTAGATGTCTAAAATATTATGGAAATCACTAGTTAGATTAGAATTGCTAGTTAAATTAGGTATTGCAATTAAACTGTGTAATGCTGTGTCTCTTTGTAAGACAGCCCTTTCTTCAGGAAGCCTTTGGCATTTAATTTAAGCTAGACACAGAAGCTTGATATGAGCTACTTCACGGCAGTTTTCTGTGGGTGAATGACTTATGGAGAACTGCATTCTCAAACTTCATGAAGGTGTTGCTAGGCTTGATGCCCACTACTTGTGTGTAGTGCTTTGTGGTATTCCATTTAAATAAGTACTAAGAGTGGTAACTCAGAGGGGCTTTACCAGTGGAAGTGGTTTAGAATATTGAAACTGCGGAGTTCTTAAAGGGCACAACACAATTGAGTAAGACACATATTCTTTAAATGAAGTTGCACTGGGCAGAAGGGCACAGAACTTCATATTATGTAGTTTCTTAACTGGGAGAGAGTGTCTTGTTTTAGACTTTTAGAAAAGTTTGATACACAAGCAAAGTTTAGTGTCTGTGGATGAAAGGCCATCAAAGCCAAGGGATCCCCTTGTCACTGGTGTTAGTGATTAGCCATGTCACTTTTAGTTTATCAGTATATACTTTAATTCTACTCGATTGCCTTTGAGGTACTTTCTTTACCATCCAGAAAGATAATGACTTGCTAAATGGCTGCTTTCTTTTTCAGACAAGCAAAATAGGGCTTAGTGTGCTAGGCTGTAATTCTGATCAAGTGGGGATGTGAGTGAGCAGTCTTCAAAGCTCTGATCTCTTCAGCTTTTGCAGCTCCAGATCTCGTTCAAGTTTTCTTTGTCTTTTGGTTTGATACTGCTTACGTTTTTCTCGCTTTGAGTGGGTTTGCAGTTCCTCAAAGAGGAATGCAAATTCCTCAAAGAGAAGTAGGCAGAGAGGACACTGAAAGGACAGATGATGACTTCTACTTTCCTTGTTTGTAGCTAAGGTGTACTTCTCGAATCTGTCTGGTCTGGACAGTCCATGGCAGATTGTTTATGCACTCTGTTTGTTAGCTTTCTTGCATTTGAAAGAGTTAATAGAAACCACAGATATTCAGTGGCAGGAATTATTATTTTACTGTTACTCTGGTGAATGTACTTTGCTGTAGTTGATGTTGTCTGTCTGAAATGAGTTTGTAAATAGTGGAGTGAATGTCTAAATCTCTAGTAGACTAGAAAAGTATAACGTTGTTAGTGTATCTTATAACTTGATTGACCTGGAAAAAATGTTTAGGCTTCTGGTAGGGGAAGAAAGGCAACTTTAAAAGCTATTGGTTTAGTTACGCTGAAATGTATTGTACTTCAGGACTCCAAGTTGGTGATGGGATGCCTTCCAAATGATTGGTTAAACTGTGTTAATAAATTGGGTGGTGATAACTAGTTGCTCTGAACTCAGTTTGGCAGTTAGGAGTTGCTAATTCTACCTTGATTGCCTTTGTGCAGATAAGGATTGGTAATCCCTAGGTTTTGGGATCTGGAATCCAGGACACACGCTTGATCAGGCCAGTCTGAACTTGGAAAAGGTCAATCTTAACTGTGTGTGCCGTATTAAGCAGAGTGAGCATTTCTTATTTCTTGTAAAATCCAATCTCAAACACAGTAAACGTGGCTTAAATAAAGATTTGGTGGCGGGTTTTTGGGGTTTTTTTTGAGGAGGATGGGAGCTTGGTAGTGGTGATAGGCTTTTTTCTCCAGTTTTATAAAACTCTTGCTACAAATAAGTAAAAACTAAAAACCAAACAGAACCCCAAGCCCCCTTAACAAAAATCACCCCAAAATAAAACTCCCCCAAAACAATAAGTAACCAAGCTTCTGGTATTGAAGAGTTGTGTGTTAACTGAAAGAACATTTCAATTAAAAGTCTTTTAATTCTCAAACAATGTAGCAGGTGCTATATACAGTTTATCCACAAAATGTTAAGAATAAATGTTGTAGCATGCAGTCTGCAGTGTTATTACTCAATGTCTGCTGAATGATTTCACAGATACAGTAAGATACTAGGCTGTAAATAAATAAGTTCTAGTTACTGCTGGTGCAAATGATGTCATCCTAGAACTTCAAAACTTTAAAGGACATTTCCTTAAATGTTCTGGTTTTAGAATCACTTCCTGCAGCAATAATGTAGGACAAAAGTAGGTTACTCAGTAAGGAATGTGAAACAAAACTGTTGCTGGTGCTATGTTGAACTTACAGCCTTTGAATGCAAAAGGCTTTTAATTATTGTGTTCTTCTTATCACATGTTCAGTGTACTTCTCGGTGTACAATCAGTGTACAAACCTGATTTGCTTCGTTGTACCATAGTGGTCACAAGGCTCAAACAAACTCATTGGGACCAATCAGTTTAGTGGATAAAAGTTTAAGAATCAGTTCAGATACGTGGCAGTTGAGGAACGAAGTTGTTCTTCAGAGCTTTGGATTAACATAAATCTGTATTTTTACTACTGTATTTCAGGATGAATATTATCCACAGATGATGGTGAAAACTATTTTTGAAAAACACTTTCTGAAAGTATGAAAACTTTTCAAAAAATGAACATGCTAGCTTCTCTTAAAAGCTAGTATTTTCTACCCTTTTGAGTATTCTTTAGAGATACCCTAAATTCTGAATCTCTTCTCTTCTGTAATTTTCATTGAACCTTCTCTTGCTGCTGAATTGATTTCTACACAGAACCCCCCTTATTGTTAATGTCCACATCATCTTGAAGACTGTGGAGACCTTGTAACAATGTCTAGCATGAATGGCTTAAATGCTTCTGGTATTTGGCTGGATGCTTAGGAAGTTTTTGTGTATATACAAAAACCTCTCTCCAGAGGTCCCCTCTGGAGGTCATGTAGTCCAGCCTCCAATTCAAAGCAGAGGTAACTATGGAGTTTTGACAAACCCCTGTGCATTCTGATTCATTCAAGACTCTGGAGCTGGAGATTCCACAGCTTGTTGGGAAAATCTATGCCTTCAGTCCTTCCTGCCCTCTTTTAACCATCACAGGGACCACCTGCCTTCTTAGTATGGCTTCTTAAAGATACCTAAACAGCTTCATCATGGCATTATCTGCTTTCTTCAGCACCACTGGATGCAAGCACATGGACTTGGTAGACCAGTCATGGTTGGAACTTCCCTGACTAGATAATACCTTTTCCAAAAAAATGTGCTACTAGGTGTGAAGACCCGGGAGGCTTAAAAGATCTTGTTAGAAAAATCTTCAAAATCTGAGGCAAAGAAAGTACCATGTACCTTTTAGCTTTTCTATTCCCCTTCTCACAGCATAGCTCACCCTGTTCAGTGGGCTCGTGTTATCCTTGTCTTTTGTTTTGCTGCTGACATACCACTTGAACACCTTCACTGCCCTTTGTATCCCTCTCAAGCTCCAGCCCTGGCCTTCCTAATTTCTACTCTGCATGCTTGGGAGATGCTTTACTACTTGTTCTTGGTAAGCAGTTTATTTCTACCTCTCGGGATTTTTTTTTATCCAAACTCAGTCAGATGTTGCTCACTGAATCAAGGTGGCCTCTTGTTATTCCTGCTTGTTTTCTTCCACACGGAGATGAAATGTCTTCTTGCTCTGAGGAGGCTGTCCATGAAATCCTGCCATCTCATGGCTATTGCAACCAAGGTGGTTGCTGACATGTCCAACTAGTTCATCTTTGCTTCTGAGTAACAGATTAGCAGAGAGACCTTTTCCTGTTAGACCTGTCCAGCAGAATGTCAAGAAAGCTGTTGAATTGCTTGCATCCTGCCATGTTGCCTTTCCAGCAGACTTTGAGGCAGCTGAATTTCCCTAGGAGAAGCCTTTCTAGATATGCCTAAGCTATTATGCTTCAAGTCTCTAGAAGTTCTAGTATGTATTTCAGTATCAGAGATGCCCAGACTAACTGGAACGCATCTTGGGGTTGGGGCCCCCCCTCTCATTTGTGTACAGCAATTACTTATGAAGCCTGAAAGGAAGACTTAGCAGTTCGACTTGAACCCTGACCTCCAAACATGTAACTGAGCTAACTCCTTGCTGAGCTTCTCTACTGACTTTGCATTTACTTTTTATGCATCTCCAGCTGTACGTTACGGTGAGTTAAAAGGAGAAGGATCAACATATGGTTTAATTTTTTGAACCCTTCAATTCACTAACTTTTACTCTGGAGCTTATTTATTGAGCGCTCATTTAAGGTGCAGATTTGGAGGTGTTCCAGTAAAACATCTACCACTGAGGTATTGTTGGCTTGCTTCTGATCTTCTGTTGAGACATAGCCATGAGGACTTTTTGTCTTGTTCGTATATAAAATCTAGATTTCATAAATGCCAGATGTGTCCCTTTGTGATGGAATTTTATTGTCCTTTTGGACTGCAATAGAAAAACATGGGTTGAATTTCAAATCTGGGTGATTGTTTGGTCCAGCTTTTATATTTACCAAAAAATACAAAAAGATTTAGAAGTCTTCACTGAATTCACTTCAAAACTTTTTCACACTTCTGAAATTGAAATACTGCCACTAGTTCCATAAAGAAGGTGGTTTTGATGTTGTACAAGAAGTTCAGGCTTTTATTTCTGAAGGCGGAGGGGACCGTATTCTTTAGAGCAAAAGAGTGCATATAGCAGACATCTCACTCCACGTTTTTCTTATGCTCTTTAAAGTGGAGAAAGCAGAGGCATTACACACATGTGGTAACATTCTCTAATCTTCAGATAAACCAAGCAACTTTTCTCATTCCAGGGATGTAAAATGCTTATTACCCTGCAGCTGCTGAGAGACATGGAATGACTGCAGATGCAAAGGCATAAGCATAACATGTTCTTAGTGATTAACACTGCAAAATTAGGAGTAGAAAGTAGGGGTTCAGATCTTTACCAGAGAAGGATGTGAGAATATAAGTCTAAACAGTCTTTTGATAGATTAGCTGTTTAAGCAAACAATTATTCAGAGCTTTAGAATCGAATTAGAACAAACCAGGTTTTTTATTGATTGTTCCCCAAATCCATGTTTTCCCTTTACAGGGCAGTTGAATATAAAGGAAAGGAAACAGCTGTGGTATGGGTAATCAGAAGATGTACTGGGTGCCATCATGTTCATTTAGGCCGCTAATTGCCCTCTTCTTGTCATGTTAAATTTGGTTGCAATGTGCTGTATTTGCAGATTTATCCTCCTGCTTTAACAAATTCCCATCAGCACACATTCTTATATGGTGTGGAATATTATTTTTCCCAGTGTGCAGTAGTCTTGGGTGTGTGCTAAAGGGTTCTTAATCTACCTGTTCAAGCTTCCTGAGTTTACTACAAATATTTCTTGGATGCAGTATTTATTGCATTTTAGCTGAGCAGTGCAAGTTTGTCATAATAATGCAATCACTGACTTCTGAATATTTTTGTTAGATATCACCTGGTGAGTGGGGAGATCCAAGAAGCTGTCCTTTCTGGTTTATTTGTCAGCTCAGTAAGCATATACACAAGTGAAACATTTGTTCCACATGGCTTAATATTTACCTCTTCAGGTTCAAGTCTAACTGCTTCAGAGGCACTCTGAGCAGTCTGAACTCTGTTAGACTCTAAAGCAGACTTGTGCAGCTAGCAGGGATGTGTATGTGGTGTGAAATACCTTCTCTGAAGTTGAGTTTAACTCTGGATAGTTGAAAGTCCTAATTTCAGTCTGTCATTTTGTTCCATTTGTGGTAACAGATAACACAGCTGTTACTTATAATTCTATTACTAATATGAAGTCATATTACAACTCATATGTCTAAAGGAAAAAACAGTTCCCCAATTCAGTTGGTGTATTGCTCCCATGCTCACTTGCACTCAAAACAAGCTGTATATATTCTGCCATTGCCAACTCGAAGTTTAGTCTTCAAAGAAATCATTAGGAAGTTAGAGCTGGCTGTTTTGACCTCGATAACCTGTTTCAACACAATTGCCAAGGTGGTGCCCTTCACCAGTCATTTGCCAGGAATTTTCCTTCAGCTTTGTGTAGAGCTCTTTCACAGGTTGTACTCATGCATGCCGGTGAGTGCAGTTAAATCACTCAGAGCAGTTCCCAGTAGCTAGGCACTCGTGCCAGACAGCTAACCTGTGTAATTTTGTTAAGAAGTTCAACTGAAGTTTAATAATGTCTGTGTACACCTTAAGACTGTAACTGTGTTTAAAAAAAAAAAAAACAAAAAAAACCCAAACAACAAAACTAAACTAAAACAACCCAACAACATAATTCAAACTTCATACGTTACTTCAATTTTAATGAATACTTTTGTTTTCCTCTGTTTCATTAGATAGCCTTTGCAGTTGGTTTGCTTTGGAGTTTTCTATACCTAAGCCAAGAGGCTGGGTACTTGCTTCAAGTTAACCCATGTCTATTAAACAATCTCTCCTGTCTTTCCCTCTCCCTGCCTTTCCGACTGTTTGTCAGTACTGGGAGTGTTTCTATGATGAAGCATTATTTTGCACTAAAATAACTTAGCTTGTGTGAATTGTTCCAACATTTTGTTTTGCAACTTCTTAAAGCTTTGTCAAAAAATCAAGCTGCACTTAATGATTCAATCATAACTAAATGGCTTACTTACCCAATCTGGCAGTTTCTAAGAGCTTCATGAATCAAATTTCTCTAAAGCTGCTACAGACTTATTAACTACATGTTTGCTAGGGGCGTACTAATATATTGTGTATAGCATTCTGATTATTTCTGTTTTGGAGCTTTTAACCTGTGAAATACTCTACAGTACTGAAATATATTCATTCTGGAGTTTTCATCAGAGGCTAATGTAGTAGTTTAAACTTCTGAAGAGATACGTGCAAATAAAAATGCCAAGGAGCTTGGATACCAAAGCAGTTAAAAGGGATGAATGGAAGGTAGCATATGTGTACTATTATTCATACGGTGCAACTTTTTTCCTAAACACTGCTTCTCACCCTTCTGTCATTACGTTTACTCAAGATGTCACATGGCTGATTTGGGAACATGTCCAGCGCTAATGAAATTACTCACCCAGTCTGAGAACTGAAGCTTAGTCAGGGTACGTACACATAATTTTACATGGAAGGTCTTTAGATATTTAAACTTCAGAAGCTTCTGGGTACAGTGGATGATGAAATGAGGGTGTACTTGATCTAGAGGAAAAAGAGCTGCTTTTGCAATAGAAATTACCTGACATTAGGGAGAACCAAATCTGAAAGGAGAACATGCTGTGACCAATTGAGATTCATTACTGCAGTGTGGATCATGTTTCTGATCTGGTATTTCCTTTGCCCAAATGCATATTGGCTTTTCTCGGGGGGTAATGGATAGCATTCATTTTCGTAACTGAAAATAACTATTCACCCTTTAACAGCTTTCAGTGAAAGCTGTGCTTGCAGTCTGTCTTATTTCAGTAGTTTGTCGTGCTTGAATTCTTTAGAAATCAAAACTCGTAATTTGTGTTCAGCACACCCTGAAAATTTTTTGGAAGCTAGCTGTGGCTAATCATGCAGGTAGTTGCATCTTCCCATTCTTGGCAGAATTTCACTGGTTTGCAAAGCCTATGACCAAGTTAATAGAAGAGAAAAATCTCTTAAGAGAAAACTTTGGACATGTGTATAACTGTGTACTGCTTAAACAGTACCATAGGAACCGAAATCCCCTTAGTGCTGGTGGTTCTCTTTTCCCCTTAGAAGAAAACAACAATCTGGGGTAAGAATTCGGCAGATTTGCCCCAAGCAATTTCTTAGAGGGAATAACAATCACATCCCTGATTTAACAGGGATTATCTTTTTTGTTCTCATTCCCTTTATGTAAAATGATGATAATACTCTTGTGAGTCAGAACAATATTATGTGGATAGCATATGCAGACATGGTTAATGGAACAGAAGCCTCTAATATGATGTATGTGAGAGCAAACTATTAGTCTGTAGAAATGTTGCTTTGAGTCCCCTTGCTGCTATTTTCAATTTTAGTCTTTCCTGACATGGGATTACTAGGAAAGAAGTAAGGAGAGTCCAGATTTCTAGTTTGCCTCCTCCAATAGAAAAGAAAAAATGTAGTGGAAAGTTTAACTTTGCTTTTATATGTTGAAACTGAGTGACAAAGCCAAAACGGGCAAAAGAAAATTTGCTTTGTAATGGTTTCGCAGTGTGCATGTGGAATGCCATTGCAGCATGCCAGTTGGTTGGACTTTGGCAAGTGGACTGTCGAGAGCTCAGAACATACATGTTTGTGTGTGGTACAAATGCCAAGAGTTGGTAACTTCTTGCTCCCTAAATAAAACTTTGAAATATTTGGAAGTTCAAGCTGCAGATTGACTGCTGCTCATTTGAAAAGGGGGAAAAAAAATAGGCGGTGAGATTTTTCCTTACTGGTTATCTTACAGTAAGGTTCACTCCGCTAGTAGCTGCTGGTACAAAACGCTCTTGAAAGGGGCAGAATAGCTAGGGAATTCGT
>NW_010394229.1:46308-51831 GCF_000710305.1 Buceros rhinoceros silvestris
CAAACCGCTCGTGACAGGTGCAGAATAGCTAGGTAATTAGTCATTGCCCAGTTAGCTTGTTCCATCAATGTATAATATGTCTATTTAAATAAAATTTACATTGTAGCGGCATGCTTGGATGTACTGTGAAATTTCTTCAATTCCCAGATAGGAGGAAAAAAACCCCAAACAAATAATGCCAGCAAAAGTTTTTAACAAACTTCAAAATCTGGACAGCCTATCAGTAAAGACAAGCCTTGTAGTAAAACTACTTCATGTTGATCATGAGCTTGGTAAAAGGTTACTTTATACGCCTGTTTCTTGCACTGTCTGCCAGGCTTGTTTCAAGCCTGATGGTGGTGGTGAGGAGGGTGGCTAGAAATTAGCAAAAGAGTGTATATTGCTTCCTAGAACCTGCCAGATCTGTTTTATGTCAGTAGGATAAGCAAGGAATTTTGTGTGTAAGGTAAGTATAAGATGAGATAGCTTGTAAAACGAAAAATGTTTAACTGTCTGCAAAAAAATGGGCATAGGCTTCTGTGTTTTAAGTGTCAGCATAGGCTGAGTTTTCTTGCTGTCAGTCCCTACCTAAAGTAGAGCTGAGTGCATCTGCCTCTCACCCCAAATATGAATAGGGAGTTGTGCAAGACACTTATTATTAGTAAGTCTCATGTTGAACCATTTCTGTCAATAAAACTGTCCAGGTAAGGGTTACTGAATTCCAAAGACTCTGGCAGCTTTTTCTTTTCTGTAGGTGTAAGACTTTATATGAGGGTTGAACTCCTGTTGGAGAAGGAAGGAAGTGGGGAAATTGGGAAGGCTGTCCCTTGAAAATGGGTTTCTGAGTAGTTGTTGATACTGTTAAATAGATGAACTGCTTGTGCATTTACTTAAACATTTCTTTGCAATAATCACAGAAGCATTTGACTTGAGTCCTCAAACTGCTGAACAACCCCCACTGATCTTGGAAGTTGTACTCGTGCAAGCTTGGCATGAGAAGAGAGCGAGTGCTGAGAAAACATGTTGATTGCTGAATCCAGAGATATTTGACTTCAAAGAATACGGTACTTCAGCTTAAGTGTCAGACTAGCACTTTATAAACCATGTCCTCGTGGTACTGAAATTCTAGGAATATCTCCCTGACAAGCATGCGGAGCTCTCTGGCTTGCTTGACACAGACATGCTGAGCTGCAGCTTGCTCTGGTGCTCTACTGCCCTCCAGATCAATGGAATGGATAACACGAACGTCAGTGGAAGCTTTGAGTCAGACTCGGAGTATCCAGAGAACTTGAGGGTAGAAAGGACTTGCTGGCTAATCCAGTGGGTGGCTTTAATCCAGTGCTTTGATGGAGGAGTGAGCATAATGTTTTGTGGGACCTTCTGTTTTTCTCTAAGGGATTGTTCCATAATTCAGTAGTTTATTGTGCCTCCACAAGATACATTTTCTTCTGGTTTCTCTGTTATGTTATCACTGTAATTTCTAACAGTTTAATTTTGCACCATTTAATGCTCCACAGTGCCATATATATTTAGCCGTTTTCTAGCCTTGCATTTCACGAAGGAATTCATTTCCTTGTCAGATTCCTGCATTTTGCTTAAATCTGTCTGCACATTCAGGTGTCCTTACAGAGACGTTACACGGAGACAAGACATCAAGCTTGTTTACAGAGCCCCAACGTTCAGTAATGCACGTAAGAAATAATGCACTTTACTGTCAAGCAGAACTTACTACTTAAAACATACTTTCTTGCAAGCGACAGTGTGGGGCAAACCATCCTTTTATTTGCTGCGTGTTATGTTCCATTTTTCTAGTAATTGAAGAAACAATACTTCCTATCAGGTGGTCTCTGCTCCTTAGGCTAAGTTGCCTTTGTGCACAGAAAGGCATAGAACAGAATGAAATGGTCGTTGTGTCAAGTCCTGCAAGACAATCTGGTTTAGACTTGCTTATCTGGGATTAAAATCGTGGCTGACAGTGCTGAGTGGTTCAGCTCAACTTACTTCTTGTTGGAATTGTTTGTGCTTTAATTATTCCTCCACCTAATCTTTAAAAATGCAGACTCTTTATGGGAAACAGTGTCAAATTTGTGGCAAAACTTAATCTTCAAGAATGCTAAACACCCATTTTTCAGATGTCCAGCTGTACTGCATCCATTGGAAGCTGAGAGTATACTGTGGACCTCAAATGAGACCTGAACTGGTTTCATGTTACTACTTCAGGAATTCCTCTAACTTGGTAGTATTTTATTGCACAAGTGGAAATAATCGAAGCTTATGCTTTTTTCTGTTAAAATAAAGCCTCGTTCCTCACATCAGAAGTGATCTGCGAGGTGGGTATTGATGGAGTAGAAGGCATGGATCTCTGCAAAGCACTTCTTTTGATGTCAGCTTCTGCCGTTTTGGAAAGAATCAGAACAAGACTTAGCACTTACTGACTCTATTTCATGACACTACAGTTTCACAGGATACTGTTCTAATGTTCATTTGATTAAAAAATGTCATGAAATCTGATGTGCAAATTCCTACCAGCATAATTTAGCCTTTCCTCCTTTAGTGAAAGGTAGGGGTTTTGAGAGTTGCCTGTACCATTTTGTTTATAATTTTCTTCTAATACTTCTGCATTTTGGGGAATAGTAAATACTAGTGGGTTTTTTTTAATTAAAATGTATTTCCTTTTGAAATGCTGGTTCATGACAAGCCAGCACTTGCAGTATGGTCACAAAGAAGCCTGGACTGTGCAGCTGCTTGGCTGGTTTGATAGACAGGATGCTCTCTTGGATTTAGGAGGATGTTGTTTGTGTGCTGAGGAATTATTGGGAAAATTTTCCACTGTCAAATTTAGTGTTTGAAAGGGTTTTAAATTTTCAGTATGTCTCCCTTTAAAAGAAATCTAGGGACAGCAGTATTGCCAAAGAAATTTTGCTGGGATTGCACAATGTACAAGTTGAATCAATACTTTGTCCCAGTTTTATTTCTGGCAATACTTCATGTGCTAAGCACAACATTTTCAATCATGTACAGCATACTATGCCCAATCAGAATGCATTCAAATTTTGTAATCTTGCACTTGGGACAAGGCATTCTTAATGTTACATTGGCTAATGCATTCCTAAACCCAAGAAAGCCAAGTAGTCAACATCACCCTTAAAATGGTATAAGAATTCCAAAATAAACATAAAGAATTGTATTTAATTCTTTCTCTCATTAACAGTGTTCTGAATTCTTTCAGTTGGCATCAGGTTGCCCTCAGGAATTGGAGGAAACATCATCTTATGGACAACAGGAATAGCCACAAAGTCAGTGGATAAAATATTGGCATAGGAGCCAGGAATTCCTGGAATTCCGTATTCTTTATCTTCTGTTCTGTAGAACAGTGTGATTCGTGGCTCAGATGACATTTTTGTCTGAAAGACAGAACTCTTCAAAATGCTTATTGTATTGGCTTTCATAGTGGACTCTTGCCCAGAGATTTTAACTGGTGCAGACTTAGAGTGCTGAAGTGGAGAAGAGATGTCTAGCTAAAATGTAATCTTAATGCTTATTTTAACATCTGAAGGTAACATATTGCAACACAGTTTTTCTATTTAAGAACAGAATTGAAAAATTTTGGGAACGTTAGAGGTCATTCTTTTCAAGATTTCTCATTTACTGTCTCTGAAACTGGAAGCTATTAGCAGTGCTTTGAATCAACTATAAATCAAGACCTCCAAAACCTATGGAAGAAACTTGTCTTACTGCACATCAGAGCTGCCTTCATTATTCTTGGGGTGAAGAGCAGAAATGTTTCCCTTGACCAGGAATTTCCCTGGCCTCGGGCTCTCTGCCAGGCTCAAGCACCGAAGTGAGGATCTGCTGGATATGGTGGAGGGCAGTCTAGAGAGCTGGGAAACTTTTTATTAAGTTGGTCCATGTTTATGTATGCCTCTTGATGTATGACTCTTGACATGAGGAGTGCTGTTACATGCTAAATGTCACAGGAGCCTGACTGTGACCTGACTGATAGCATGTGAAACAGCACTGTTATAAGGCTCTGTGTGTAGAAAAAATAGTTTCTTTCATCTCTCCATTTAAGAGTGAATTAGAATGTCTTTCTATTTTGCCCTCCGTTCTTGATGAAGTGGGTAATCGTTTTGCAGTTGTGATACTTAGCTTCTCACCACCTGTGCAGGGGAGGACCTTGACAAAGGCACCCTGTACTGTCAGCATCAGCTGTGGAGTCCCTTCAGTCTGGTCCTGCTAGAAGCCTTTATGAGTTTGAAGGCAATGTTGACACTATTTACATGAGATAGGGAAGATGAAGCTATTTCTGCAGATATTAAATGAGGTGTTATCTGTGGCAGTTGGCTGGCTAAGGAACTGCCGTCCCCCAGCCCTTCAATGATAAGGCGATCCTGGGCTGTATGAATCAGTACGTTTAATGAAGGTATACATATGTATATGTGGTATTAACATGTAGATATGAGTTGTTAACTACTGCCTCTTGGTGGTGACCAAATGTAACTAACTGGGTTTGGGTGAATAATACGTGATTTTTTTCTCATACACTTACTGTTGACTATCATAACTAATTTTAACAATTGATTTAGAGTATTTACAGTATTCTGGCATTTATAAAGCAGATGAAACAAATATACTGCTTGAAGGGACACTTGATTTCTGGCTTTGAGGATGTGTTCACTTGCTGTTCAAAGTGTAGTCAAAAGTCTAGTAGTTACTACCTCATGTGGAGATCAGCTTAATGCTGGCATAGGATAGTTGCCAACCAGTGAAGTGTGTGCTGCTGTTCATCAAAAGCAGTTGTTGGACATGCAGGATGGCTGTTGTGCCTGAATAACCTCCTTGAAAAAAAGCATAGAGATGTTTGCATTTTATCAGTTCACTTGTAAAATAAATTAGTACCACTGTATACTGAGTGTAGTGAAAAGAAAAATAATGAGATGTCCACTCTCTTCTCTTCCAGACTATCATTTTACTCTGGCCATTCTTCGTTCTCCATGTACTGCATGCTCTTCCTAGCAGTAAGTATGCTCTTTCTGTCTAAACAGCAACAAAAAGTGTGTTTGTTACCTAGGACAAAAATTGAAATATTTTCTTGGCTGCGTTGTGCAAAGTATATAGCTTTTGTAGGATGCTTGTCTGAGATAACTGAAGATTTTTTCAGTAGGAGTTGTAAGGGAATACCACTGATACTGTGAAAAGGAATAGGATTATGCTCAATATGCCTAAAAATACTTAATATAGTAGGTGGCTTCTGTGTCTTGCCTAAATGAACCTGGTGACAAGTGGGTTCGGAAAATATGCTGTTACTTAAATTTGGTTATATTGGAAATATTGCAAGTTGTATAAAATATGTGGTAAGATATGACTGACTTCATGAAACATGCAAAGCTTATTTAAAAAAAACAAAACTAAACTAAGCTTAAACCCTGATCAAATGTGGGTGCGCCCATAAACATCAAACAGCAGATCAACTTGAATTTTAAAATTCCTTTTAGTTTTCTGCTATATTTTAGTGGCAGAAAATATATAAAAATATAAATAAAA
>NW_010394230.1:0-1565 GCF_000710305.1 Buceros rhinoceros silvestris
CTGGGGGTCCTGGGGGCTGGGAGCCCCCCGGGATCCAGGGGACACAATCCTGCCCGGACAGAGCTGCCCACACCCACACTCCCGTGTTTCCAGCGTAGCTCCGAGGAGCTGGGGGGCTCGGCAGTGTGGCGCTGGGGGGATGGCACCCAGGGAGGTGGCAGCTGTGGGGCAGGGGGGATGTGCTGTGGTGGGCCCCAGGAAGAGCCGTGCAGAGCGGGCAGGACCAGGGCTGCGTGGGTGAGCCCCTGGGGAGGTGGATGGGCTCCGCGACGCATCTGCCTCTCCCCGGGTGCCTGTGCGTGTGCGTGTGCACGCAGCCTCGCCTCGCCTCCCAGCCCTGCTGAGCTCCTCGAAAATCTGCCTCTGCACAAAGCCCCAGTCCCGGGAGCCCTTCCCCAGCTCAAGGGTGTCTTGCTCATGGCAGGAGCTAAATTGGGGGGCTCCAAACCACCTCGGGGCCAAGTGCTGAGGCGGTGCTGCAAAAGCCACGATGCTGAGCGTGCTGGGCACTCTGGGTGCGCACCTGGGCATATTCATGCTATGCCAGCCCATGGGAGCTTGGAGAAGGGCAACAGGATGCCGTGCCATGGGTGCTGGCGAGGGACCATGGGATGAGGGCATGCAGATGCTGGTGGCCAGCTGAGGGCTGCCACACCAGCACCCCCTGCCCAAAAATCACCCTGTTTCTGTTCAGGCCCTGGCAGTGGGTGGCATCGCCCTGAGGCCAGCGTAGGACATGGGATTAATTCTAAGCCGATTGCTGTCACCTGCCTGAGGGAATCGGCTGTGGTTTCCCGGTGGCTGGCGGCCATGGGGGAGCTGGCACTGCACCCTGGCTGGGCAGGGTGCGGTTTTGTCCCTTCCCCAAACCCTTTGGTTTTGCCACCACAGCTTATGAGGGCTCATCAGCCCGATGACCTCTAGGAGTGTGGGTGACCAGCCCCTGTCCTGCCCCAGGTCAGTGACCTGCTGGAACACTCAGAGGAGCCTCCTGCCCACCTCTATGTGGGGCATCTGTGGAGACAAACCTCCCTGTGCTGGGGCAGGATGGCTGTGGGTGCTGCGGTTTGACTCCCAGCACGGTGCCTCTTCTCTCTCCAACTAGGCAGAAAGAGCCCCCCAGTGTTTTTTTGGAGTGCTGTGGCACGCACACAGCTCTGGGGGGAGGTGGAGAGGAGGCAGGGAAGAACAAGCGAGCAGTCCCTGTGGGCAGTGGAGGATTTATGGCCACAGAGCTTCTGCAAAGACAATAACTGTGCGGGACTCTTGGAGAGGGTGGAGGAGGAAAAGCTGCCCAAAAAAGGGAGTGTGGCAGCTCAGCCTCCCCTCCTGGGTGCTTTCCAGAAAGCGGGGAACATGGGGGGACGCATCCTGCCAGGAACAAGTGAGGAATAAGCATGTCTGCCTGTGAGCTGGGGGAGGCAGCCCTGCTCTGCCAGTGCTGCCGCGCCCCAGCTCCCTCCTCCGTGCTGGGGCGCGGGGCTGTGCCAGTGGGTGCTGCTCCCAGGTGGTGCTGGCTGTGCCGGCTGACTCAGGGAATGCGCCTCCCCGCCATGGCAGGCCTT
>NW_010394230.1:1609-2969 GCF_000710305.1 Buceros rhinoceros silvestris
CTGCGGAAAGGCGCCGCCCCGCCATGGCAGGCCTTGCCAGCGGCACAGGGTGGCTGCTCCCGGGCTGATGGTAGCGCTGAGCTGTGCTGAGTGGCTGGGTGACTCCATGCCAACACCACGTCACTAGTGAGGAAACTGAGGCAGGGAGCGTGCAACGCCTGTGACTGATGCTGGAGTGGCGTCTTCCCCTTGCTGACCTTGGAACAGAGTGGCATCGCTGCCCACCCCACCCCAGCTCTGGGCGCCAGCACTGCTCTGCACCCACTCTGCAAACCCCCGAGCTGCCCAGAGGTGCCAGCTGAGCCTCATGGAGGGACAAGGCTTTGCTCCCCCATCCCATGTGGCCCAGCCATCCTCACACCAGCCACCTCGCCTTCGCCATTCTGGGGTGGGTAGCAAAGCCCTGGCTGTGTTGTTCTCGAGACAAGGGACGGGCAGGAGGTTTGTGCCTCAGTTTCCCTATTAGGTAGGTGGGTCAGTGCTCCAGGCTTTTTACCCAGAGCTGCTGGAGCCACTGGTAACCCACATGCATGGGGCTGGGGGAGGAACCCAGCGAGTCTCAAGGGGGACAATGCAGAGCGCAGTCTCTGTTCTCTCCCCAGAGCTGCTGGTGCCGGTGCTGCTGCCCAGGTGGGCTCTGCAACTGCCCGGCTGGAAGCTGGTGGTGAGAGGTGGAGAGCTGGACCCCAGCCTTGCTTCCGTGACAAGGAGGAGACCTGTGCTTTCCCACAGTGGCTGGGGCAGCTGCTTCACTGGGGGCAGGTCAGGAATTCTTCCGTTAAGGGGATTTTTTTGGCCAGAAATTGCCAGTGTTGTCCAAATCTACATCTCCCTCAAGGACAGGGTTTGCACTGATAAATTTTCTGGCTGGAGAAAAGGGGAGTAAAAGAAATAAGGAAACAATCAAAGCTCTCTGGGTTGGCATTTCCTGAACTAAGCGCCATATTTTTTTAATTTGGGTGTGTGTGAGAGACATGGCTTTCCATCCTGCACCAGCACGTCGTGTAACCCCCCAACAACTGCATTCAAAACAAACCGCTTGGAAAGGGTTGAAACGGCGCAGCTGGAGCCGTGGCCAACCAACAGTGCTGTTGCAGGAGGAGGCTGGGTCTGGGTTTTGACTTGTCATTTCCACTGATTTCCACTTTTCCTCCTCGAGCAGGACAGGAAGGACTTTCCCCATCCCTGCCTTCCCCCAGCTGGGTTTTGGGGTGGCCCTTCTGGTTTGCCCAGCTCTTCCCCGCCAGCTGTGGGGAGGGACACGAGCACTTGTGGGAGGGTGCCGGGGATGGGGAGCGGGGGCGATGCGCAGCCCTGTGTCAGCGGCGAACCCCCCCCGGGGGGGCTGGGGGCTGGCGGC
>NW_010394231.1:0-385 GCF_000710305.1 Buceros rhinoceros silvestris
CCTGCTCACTGCAGGGGGGTTGGACTAGGTATTCTTCAAAGGTACCTTCCAACCCAACCCATTCTATGGTTCTACACCGCTTCTCCCCCATTTCATGGTTCTTCCCCATTTTCCAGCACATACCCCCAACACCCCTCCATGGACAAGCCCAGACCAGCTCCGCGTTCCCCTTTTCCTGGGGATTCACTATTGCAGCATGTCCCCAGGGTGCCTCCATCACTGGCTGCGCCCCTGCCCAACCGTGTGGGCGTTGCTACCCCGGTCCCTGGGGGGCTGCAGGGAGCGGGGCAGCGCGACCCACCCACCCGCTTGCCCACCCCACCACAGCGGCGCAGGCAAATGCCTGCCCTGCTCGGGGCCGTCACACCGGCGGGGTCATCCGGTG
>NW_010394231.1:561-10404 GCF_000710305.1 Buceros rhinoceros silvestris
GGGACACGTCGGAGCTCTCACGTGATTCCACCAGAGGGAGCCAAATTCCCACGAATTGTGGTCACGGCCGCCCATCATCGCGGCGTCGGGGCGCCGGGCCACGCCGCAGCCCCGGGAGACCAAAGCGGGGCTGTCACCCCTCCACATGGCTTGCAAAGCCAGCCTGACAGGAGACCCTCACGCAGGTGAGTCTGTCCCCTCCGAGGGTGGCTACAGGGCTCTCAGCCCCTGTCCCGGGGGGCCGTACCCCGCTGCCAGCTCTCTCCCCCAGCCCAGCTGCCTGTGCAGTGAATTTGGGGCCAGTTGTGTCTGGAAACACAGCAGCAGCAAAGAAGGTGTTCCCCACACCTTGGGGCATCCCTGAACTGCCTCTCTGACAAGTGGGTTTCTCCCAGGTCAAATCATCACCCAGCACCGTGTCCAAACCCAGAGCGGGGGTGAAGAAACTCTGCTCCGATCACTTTATAGTGGATGTAGTGATGCAGACACAAAGCACCAGGAAGGGAGGGTTTGAAATGATGCTCCTGGTGCTCTTGGAACGGCAGCTCGTGGCATCACACCAGAAGCTCTTCCCCGTTCACGTCTCACCATTCACTGGGTTTGGGTAGCGACAGACACGTTATTGGTGGAAAAAGGGAGCAGGATGGAAATAACCTGTCAGATGGGCATGGGAGGAGGGAAAGTCGGAAAAGAAATATCACAGGCAATGCTGCATGGTGCTGGCAGAAAATCTCTCCCATTCACCCAGCATTTGCTCGTTTGTTTAAAGCCCATCATTAATGGCAGCCACGTGGGATGAGATTCACACCAGTCCTGAGTGAATCAGTGCCACATTTAACCATGCGTCTAGTCCACCGGATTCCTCTCCAAATTCCTCCTTCCCACTGAAAACTGTTGCTTTCTCAGTTGCCAGGAGATCTGGGGTTCCCAGTCCCTCAACTGCACAAGAGAGATTTTGGGCAGATCAGAGGCTGGGGCTGAGAGCAGGGGTCTGCCACAGTGTTGGCAAGAAGGAGTGAGGCCGTGGGCCAGGGAAAATCATGGGATATATGGCATCTGGGTCAAATCCAGGCATGCAGTACTGGGCTGCCACTCAGCACTGCTTCCAGAGCAGCCTGGCACAGCTGGGGAGAGGAAAACCCAGTCAGCTCCAGTGTTTAATCCTTTATCCCTGGTGGAGGGGCTGGAAACACCCAGCTCCCAGGACTTTGGGGCACAGGAAGCAACCAGAGGCCAAGACACTTCTGGGAGGCCACCAAACCTGGCTGGGAAGCTCCATCCAAGAGCTGCAGGGCTTGTGGATGGGAAACCCTCTAATGGGCTGCGCTTGTGCCCCAGACCCTTCCCACCAGTCCCAGCGATGCTGGGAGCAGGTTGTGCATGCCCAAAGTCTTGTGACAGGCCAGCCGGGGTGGGGAAGGATGCCTGCCTGTCTGGGGAACACCTCAAGAAGGGAAAAGAGGTGAAAACTGGCATTTCCTTTGAATAACAGCAACAGGTGGGGACACAAGGGGAGACTGAGGCATGGGAGAGTGGAGTGGTGGGATGAGATGGGACAGGGCAGTTGAAGCTGTCCCCAGCCTCCTCCGTTAGAGCTGGTGAGGGTGGTGTTGGGCTGGTGGCTGGTGAGTAGAGGGTTAACCCAGCCCATGCCTTCACCTGGGTGCTGCCCAGCCTGGCCCAGTTGCGGGTGCTTCCCAGGGGCTGAAGGTGGGGAGGAGCTGTTTCCCTTGGTGGGCTGGGGAGAGGGTGTAGGAAGGGATAATAGGATAGCAAGGGATGCTGCTGCTTCCAGGCTTGGAATGGGGGTAGCAGTGGGGTTGTGCTGGGTCTGGGAAGAAGTGGGGGGTGTGCAGTTACCCCAGAACCTGTTCCTCGGTTTGGGAGCATGTTGTGCTGGACAACACTGGGATTCTCCCATGGTGAGGCAGTGCCAGCCTGATGGCCTTCACTCACTGCCCACTGTCCTGCTGGAGAGTGGAACTGGACCAGTTGGATCTGCGTGCTAGTGAGACCTGGCTTTGGGGTTATCCTCAGTGCTTCCAGGTGGGATGTTTAATTATCCACTTCAGCGGCCCTCTGAGTGTGGAAATCAGGCTGAGAGTCTCTTACCTCTATCTCTCCTCTTAGAGGGAATCATCATTCCTAATCATCTTCCATCCCTGGGTGTCCATAAGGTCTCATGTAATGCAGAGTGACTCTGGTGTCTTGCTGTGGTCACCCAGGGTGGGTGTCATCTGAACCTGCCTCCCTGACTGTGTCAACTTATCCTGCTAGTGCCCGTGTCCCCACCCCTGGCTTCACTCCATCATCATACATGTCACACCATAATTAAGCTGATGTGACTTGGCCCTGTGGCTTCTCATTCTGCCCATCCTGTGCCACACCGAGTGGGTGGGTTTGCCAGCACCCCCGGGTATGGTTACTATGTGTTTTACGGTGATAGTAGGCAGAGTTTTTGTCTTCTTGTGCCCTGTCCTGTATGAAGAGATGCTGGTGAGGCCAAAGAGGTGCTGGTGAGAGTTGCAGAGGCGGGGAGGAGGAGGTGGGTGGTAGGGTTGTGGCTTTTAGCTTTGGGAAGTGTGTTGCAGCACTGATGGGTTTGGTGGGGTGGACTAGCCATGGAAAGCAGTGTTGGCCAAAGGCAATTTCATTTCCGAGAGACAATCATCTTGCCTGAGTTGTGGTGGGTGTCACCCTTGGAGGCCATTGACAGATGCAACTCTTGCCTGCTCACCTTGGTGAGCTCTGCTCACTGCTGGAGTGGGTGAGGTGATGACAACAGCCCAGGTGAGTGCCCTGCAAGGCTCCGGCTGTGCCTTTTCTCCTGGTCCTGCTTTTTGCCCATCCTGATATATCAGATCCATTTCAGAGCAGAAGTCAGATTTCTCAAATGCTTCAGTCTCCCTGGCCTCCCCAATGGTCCCTTATCCCTGAACCAAGCATTGCACCTGAAGGGGACACTCAGACAGGTTACACAAGCAACTGGGAACTCGCTCTGGAGCTCTCCCTGTACCCAGCTCCAGTTTGGTGGCAGCAAAACACTACAAATCTATGAAGGGGCCGGATCCGTTGTCCTCATCCTCTCAGGGCATCCTCTGCTATCTAGCACAGCAGTGCTGCTGGCAGCCGTCTCGCAAATTGAGGTGCCATTTGCTGCCTGTGCTCAGAGGTGAACCCTGCCAGCTTCCCCAATTTGCTAGATTTCTTCTTCTCAGCAGGCAGGAGTATTTCAGGCTGTGTGCTCACATTTGTGGGTTTTTTCCTCCCAGGGCTCAGGCCGTTTTCATTCATGCTAAAGTTGCTGCATTCGTATTCCTGAGAGCTCATGGTGTGCCTTGAGTTTGGATTCTCTCTAGCTGAACCACAAACCTTCTGCTGGAAAAAATGGAAGTATGTGCATGTGTCCCACTTTTTTGAGTTGATTTTATCTTTTGGATGCAGAACAAGCCTGGAAAAGTCCAGCCCTGAAGTTTATTCAGTCCCTGGGAAGAGAGAGAACCTGGTGCAGAGCATGGTGCTTCTTGCATAGAGAAGATGCAGAGAGAACATCCTGCCCCATGCCTGGCAGTGGGTCTCTGTGAAAAGGGCTGTGAATGGGGTGTGTGGGACAGGGGTGTCTGTATGGAGAACCGGCAGCAGCCTTGGCTGCCAGCCAGGTAGGGAGGCACTGGGGCCTCACCGGGCACCACAGCCCAGCTCTGCTGGGAGATCCCCCCACTTCACCATCAGCACCAGCGTCCATACGTGGTTGAAATGCTGCATATGGGACTGCTGTGACGTATCAGGTGACAGAGTAGCCATTGGTGTGACCCTCTTCAAAGCCATCTCACCTCTCCCACCTTCCCCATGCAACTTCTGTGCCCTGGGAGAGGATGCTGCAGATGTGGGGAGGGGTCCTCACCCTTCTCCCCAAAGCAGCCACCCTCTTACCCCCCAGCCTTTTTTCTTCCAGTGAGCCAGTGAAGGTGCCAGCAAACAGTGAAAGATACTCCCACTCCTCAGCTGCCAGCTGTCATGCTGCAAAGGCATGAAGCAGTAAGGAAAATTGTGGTGCCATCAATGTGGTGATTAAATCGGTGGCTGGGGGTGACACCGTGAAGAACAAGGCACTCGCAGTAGACATCACGAGTCTTTGTCACCCCCATGGCCCTGACCCTCAGCCCTGCCCACTGCTATTTTGCAAAGATCTTTGGGGCAAGCGCTGCAGACCCTGGGATGAGTTTCCCTCTTCCTAGCCTACGGGTCTGTTCTCTGCCATGTTTGTGTTTCATTGGGATGTTGTAGATGGTTGGGAGTTTTTTTATGGCTGGAGGGTTTGGTCTTGTAGACAGAGTCACTATGTGGTAAATAGGATCCCATCGGAGAGACGTTATTTCCTCACCTGCTGTTCTTTGCAAACGAGGTTTTGCAGAGCTTGAGCAGCTGTTTTTCCTTCCAGCTGAAAGCGTCTTCCCAGCCCCATTTAAAGGCTTATGAAGTGGGTGCTGAGAGCCATGCACAGGCAGGTCAGGAATATCTGCCGTGTCCTGCTATGTGATCCCAAACCCATTATGGGTTGGCTGGGATATTTTCAGCTGGTGAAATGCTCCTTTGGGTCCCCTGGCTTGGCTGCGTTGCTGAGCAAAGGCAGGGCTGGTTTGGCCAGGCGCCGAGTCCCTCCTGCCCGCTGAGCGTGTTGCAGCCTTTGCCATGGAACAGCTTCCAGCCAGAACAAGGGATTTCCATCATGATTCTTTGCTGCTCCTTGGGCCCACAAAAACCCTGCCACAGCCCTGGGACCTGCTGCAGTCTGCTTCTCATCCTTCCCAAGCGGGGATTTTCCAGGTTAAGGAAAAGGTGGGAGTAGCCATGCCCTGAGCATTGGTCTGGGGGATTGTAGAACCTCCCTGCTTGCCGCTGCACCTCTGCTCCCCAGGAATGCTGGAAAGGAGTACAAAATGCCATCTCCATTGCTGCTCCTAGTGCCAGCATCTGTTCTGCCAACCCCACACAGAGCAGTGTCAGACAGAAGCTGAAGGAGGTGGTGAGGAGGAGGCAGGAAAATGGTGCAGCCAGCTCTCGTCCTGCTCCTCCATTGCTGTGCGAGAGGCACGGCCAAGGCAGCACCCCGAGGCGACCCGGCCTGATGGGGACCTGCAGAAGCCCAGTGCTCCTGCCAGGTGAAGAAGTGCTTTTTGCTGGTCCTGATTAGCAAAATTATGGTTGCCATGGAGCCCGAATACCTGCTAGGAGAGTGCCTGCCTTCCCCGTCCCCACAGCAGACCTGGAGCACACGTGTGGTGGAGCAGAGGCCAATTTTGTTGGTCCTTAGAAAACTGATTGCTTTTATCCCAGTGAACCCTGAAATGGCCCTTTTCCCCCCTCCTTCTTTTTTCTTTCAGCCCAGCTTGGGGTGAAAGAGAAATGTCCTTTCTCAGCAATTTCTCGTATGAGCTGTGGGGCTTTAGATGTGGTGGTTGCTGCAGGGAGAAACCCTGGGCTGTGAGCAGGGTACCCAGGCCACCAGCCCTGCACCCCATGGGGATGGGCTTTGCCATCCAAGGGGAGCAAGGGCTCCTTCGTGGCTCCTTTGCCAGGTGCCTGCACCCTGGAAAGGGTGCTCCAAGTTATGGCGAGCTCAGAAAAGGGGGCTTGGAAATACAGAAAGAGCTGCCACTACTGGGAGAGGTTAAGTTGTCTGCCTCAACTGCATAAGAGGGAAAAGGGAGGTGGTGGTGCTGAGGTGAGATTTTTGGGAGCGGGAACAACTTTTGCATAGCATTAAAAGGCCTCTAGAAAGTTAGTGGCTGGAAAAGCAGAGAGTGGTGATGGCCAAGAAGTTACTAGATGACGGTGTCCCACACCAGACAAGGAATTGTGGGTGAGCTCTGCTGGGTGGATGATAGCAGCACCGCTCTGGAAAGGCCACCCCACTGACCTGCCCTCACCCCCAGCTATGTTACTGCAGAATTACCCAGATCCAGCTCTGTTTGGCGCCCATGGGGTCTGAGAGGCCCTTCCTGGCCTTGGGGACCAAAATGAGCATCCTCCTGTTTTGCAAGATGCACCCTCTAGACTCACCACTTCCAGGTGACTAAAGAGGGAGCCTTTTACATCCCTGGGGATGAAAGATCTGCTGTTCTTCAAGGAGAGAGAGTTTGTTCCTGTCCCAGAGCTTCATATCCCTGTTTTCTCCCTGCTGGCCACCCCTGCCCGGGAAGATGTGCTCCAGCAATACCCTGTGGAGGGGCTGCTCATCCACTTGCTTTGGTGGCAGTGAGGGACACAGTGTGGCAGGCTCTTGTCTGCTGCAGGATGGCAGAGGGGACAAGTGACTGTCTGTGCCTCAGTTTCCCTCTCAGATGCACTGAGGTTTGGCATCTTTTGGGGCTCAGGACCAGAGGGTGTTAATTAAAACTGCAAAACAGAGGAAGAAATGGGGAATGGAGCACAGACAGCCCTGTAAGAGGCTGTGCTGGAATGCCCTGCAATTACCAAGTCATGCGTCCTTGAAAAGAGCTGGAAGTGGATGCCGTTGGTTTTCAGGGCAGCAGCTCTCAAGCTTGAAAGCTGCTGTTTATCCTCTCTTTCCGCCTCTTAATTCTTCAAGGGATGCTGCAGACCCGGCCTTGTTCAACCTCTATGCTAGCCTTAACCCACACGTGGAGGGACCTGGCCATGGGCAGGGATGGCTTCTGCATTGGGTGGCTCGCAGGGAGGGGTGAATTTGAAGCAGGGAGCAGGAGGAAAACTGAGGAGAGGAAGATTGAGGACATCCCTTGGGCCGGGGTAATGTAGGGAGCCTCACAGGTGCCCCTGGCTTGCCAGCTTGCTGCTGAAATGTCCAGCTCAGTCCAGAGATGCTTTGGCCATGGAGATGGCCAGGCTGTGGCCAACGTGTCATGGTTAGGAGTGGATTTTGGTGTGCTGCCAGCTGTCCACCACCGCAGGGTTAATGTAGTAAAGTGTCAGACAAGGGGAATAGGCTGAGGGGTTTTGCTCCCATGTGCAGTTCACCTTCTTTAAGCAGCGAGGGAGCAGAAGTGGAAGGGGGTTGCCATCTCCTGGTTATTTGCTTTATCAGAAAATTGAAAGCCAGAATGGGTCACTCAAAAGTGCTGTCAGGCCCATGGGGACTTGGAGAGGGTAGGAAGAAACAGATGCCAAAGGAAAGAAGTGATGTGCAGTCCCTGAGAGCTACCAGCTCTTCCCAAAGAGGTGTGGGAGCAGCTGATGAGGCCTCAATGATGGGGATGCTCCAGCAGGCTGATGGGAATGGTGGAAGAAAAGGGGAAGCAAAGGGAGAAGGACCTCTGGTTCAGTGGTTCTGGAGTCCCAGCAAAACTGGGACTGGGAGAGCTGGACTGTGGGTGAGCATGACAGGGGTCTGTTCCCCCCTGGAGGGGAGGATCTGGCAACCTGGGGAGGATGAATGGACCCATGGAAGGGCTCTGAGTGAATGATGCTCTGTTCGGTCCTGGCTCCTCACAGACCATCCTTACCCACGTCTGTTGTCCACAGTTAGGGAAGGAGACTGCAGGAAAAGAGGTGTGGATGTTTGGTAAGAGCTGAGCAGTGCCTCCATTGCTCTGCTCCAACCTAAGCAACCTCCAAACGCCTGGGTCCCAGCAGCCATCCCCTCAGCACCATGGGGATCTCTGCAGGGACGAGGATGCAGGTGTGAAACTCTGGGAGCTCCCCAAGGACTGTCCTGCAGCAAAGCCCAGGCAGGGAGGAGGAACGGAACAGAGATATGAGGCATTGTGGCTGCATGCGGGGAACAGCCTTTGTCTCAAGGATGGGGCAGATGGCTGGGTCACAGTGCAGAGTCCAGGGAGCAGCTGGCGCTCTGTGGGACCCAGCAGGGCAGCCAGAAAATGGGGGGAGGCAGATGAGAGATGGAAGGGAGAGGGAAAGAATGGAGAATGAGAGAGAGATTTCTAGGAAAGCTTCATCCCTGTTGAAGGAAAGCAGTCCCTCAGGTGGGCTTTTGCTCAGGCTCCTGGTGCCTCAGCAGTACAGCACAACCTGCCTCTGCACCCGCACGGATCCATCCCCTGCCTTGGACAACCCCTGGGGGAAAAGTGGCCTGAGCACAACCTGGAGGCAGGGGCAGAAATCTGTCCCATCAGCTAGTGTTTCTGGCTCTGCCACCCAGGGGCTGTGGCCTGCACTGTGCTAGCTCCCCAGCACTGTTGCCTACCCCAGGCATCTGCCAAGCCAGCGTCACCCGGCTGCTGTCCCTGTGTCCTGTCCCTGCTGTCACCAGCCCTGTGACATAACCTCCTGGGTTTTAGCATGCCTCCATCCCTGGAGGGATGAGGTCCTTTGCCTTCACTCCTGTAGGAGCATCTCTTCTCCTTCCCAGTTTTTAGACACTACTTTCCAGCTGGTTGGTTTGTTCTCTTGCGTAACGTTTTGTTTACACCCATTTACCCTTCAGTTCTTTGGCTTCAGTGGCGTCTCTCATCTGCTGCGGGAGATGATTTCCTGAGGAAAGTCACGTCTCAGGGCAGCCCTGGACCCTTTCTGATCTCTGTGTGTTCACTCTGCCAGCTTGCTTCTGTTTGCAGCCTGTTTGCTGACACGAGCAGAGGCAGGGCCAGTGCAGGGCTACCAAGCTGGCCCAGAGCTTTGCTAGTCTTGTCTTATCATCCCTCGCCTGCTCTGAAATTTCTTTGAGCAAAAGCATTGAGCTGCGCTGCAGACCTGGATGTGTGGCCCTTCAGGGCTGGCACTGGTGTGCAGTGCTGTAGCGATGGCTCCATTGACATCCCTGTGGCCTTCCTGCCCCCTGTCATCTTCACGCAGCAGGGACAGAGCTTGGCATTGATCCATCACTCCAGCACAGTGGGCTGTGGGACACCAGGCTGTGAGCTCATTTTGCCTCTGCTGCCAGCCTGTGCAGAGGCCAGGCACTCTCAAGGCTTTCAGAATCTTTATGTCAAGTTAAACTGGGGAGGAAAAATGTCTCCAGAGCTTTGGGGGACCCCTTGGGTTGGTCTGAGCACACTGTCCCTACCTGTGACCCGTTTCCCCCTGGGTGCTGTCCTCTGCAGCTCTCCTTTGGCTTTATTTCACCAGCCAGCAGGGAAATGGGGTGCTGTGTCCCTGCCAGCACCCTGCAGCCCAAGGGTACTCTGGGGCAGTATGCCAGGGTGTGTGGTCCACAGGGGGAGCTCCCAAGCAGGCGATGTGCTGGGTGCTCCATGCCTGGTGGCCCTGAGGACATTTGTGTCCAGCCACATACTGCCCACCATCTCTGGTTGCAGCCAAGCTCTGTTTGCTTCCCACTGTAACAGCAGGGGGGGTGGGGGGTGGGGGGGGCAGAGTGCTCCTGTGGGCACCGAGCCCCCCGGCCGGTAGGACACCAGTGGGAACTCGGTACCTCAGTTTCCCCCATGGGCTGTGGGAGGAAAGGAGGGTGAGCGATGCTGCTCATGCTGTCTGCAGTGTGCTCTGGCATGAGGAGAGGGATTTGGGGTTGCAGGACCTGAGGGGCAGTATGCTGGTGTCAGAGGCCACCGAATCCTGGCAGCTCCTCACAGCCTGGCCGCAGGCACTGGGCACATTGATGCAGTGAGATGTGTTGGCTCTCAGCTTGGGTGGGAGAGGGGGTGCAGGGCTGGAGACAGCTCTCTCCCGGAAATTCCCTTCCGGGCTCCATCTCCAACATCCTTGTCTCACCTCCGCGAGTCCAGCCCTGCCGAAGGCTCTTCCAGCTCCATCCCACTGGGCTCAGACAAACACTCCTGGACAAGGTGAGGTGGTGCTGGGACAGGCTGAATGAAGGAGGCTCCGCGGGATGACAGAGTTCTTCAAGGTGCTATGCCGGTGGGAGGGACCGGTCCCCACTCCGAG
>NW_010394232.1:0-240 GCF_000710305.1 Buceros rhinoceros silvestris
TGTATGCACATCAGCGACGGGTGGTTTATGGAAGAGGAAGTTCACGAAGAACGGGGCAGAATGCTGCAGAGCTGCGTCGGAGCCAATAATAATTTAACCCCCCAAATCAGCAATGTTTGTGTCAATGGTCCCGTGTGTGCCGGGGCCGAGCCGGCCCGCGAGCGGGGTGAGGGGCCGGCGAGTCCCCTCGTCCCTGCAACCCGCTGTCAACGCGGCAGCCCTTTCCCCACGTGGGTTTAA
>NW_010394232.1:377-1309 GCF_000710305.1 Buceros rhinoceros silvestris
GGTTTTACGTTTTTTCCGGCAAATCTCGTCGGTGTCTGCGGGACGAGCCCGGCACCTTCACCTCCAGCTGCTCTGTCTAGCCCAAACGAAGGCAAGGGTCGCCTCCTCGTCCCCCAGCGTGGCGTGTCCAGCTGTGACAGCGTGGGAGAGGTCACCCCTGCTCCTCCTCAGCCGCACCAGTGCTCCCACCCGGGTCCTGCCGACTCACGGCCCCCGGGAGACCCCCGCTGGTTGTTCCCTCACCATTCCCCCCAACGTTGCCTTTTGAGGGGCTTTCTCAGGAGCCTCTGGAGGAACCCCAGGGCGGTTACATCGAGCTGTTCCCCTCCGGGGGCTCGCGGGGCCTTTTGGGACGCGCGACTCGCTTTTCCCAGTGCCAGCAACCCCAGCGAGAAACACAGTTTAACAGAAACAGGAGCGAACACCCACGTCCCGCTCACACAGAGCGGAGCAGAGCGGGGGGAAGGAGCTGCCTCTCCGTGTCCTCAGGCCCCAGGTGAGCTCCTGAGCTGGGCAGGGGATCACGGGGGTCCAGGGCACCCCCCAAGCTGGAGCCCCGCATTCCCCAGGGCTGAAACAGGGCTCGGGGAGCCGGGAGGGGTGTGGGTCGTGGCTCAAGTGGGGCTGGGGAGGGCCATTAGGGCTAATTAAGGCTAATTAGTCCCATCAGCATCTCTGGCAGGGCTCAGCACCGTCTCCCCAGGCAAAAAAAAAAAAAAGAATTTCAAGCTGAGCCTGACTGGGCTCTGACTTTCCTGCAGGCCGGTGAAAAACCCCGTTTTAAACAAGAAACTGCTGGTCTAAACATCGTGGCGTGTGTTTGCGTTGTCAGGGAGAGAGGCACGCTCCCACGCAGCGCCGGGATCGCTCTTTTCTCCCCAGATTACAGCTCTGTTTGGCAGTAGCAGGGGATCGGGCTGGGCCGCGGTGTC
>NW_010394233.1:0-253 GCF_000710305.1 Buceros rhinoceros silvestris
CCGCGCAGCAGCTGTCGAAGACGACGACCCGCTCCCTGGGGGACCTCAAGGTCTGCCGCGGGCTGGTGGCCAGGTTCCTGCAGAGACCGAAGCGCAGCCTGGCAGCGGGGGTGGAGGTGTCCGGGCACAGCTCCCAGGGACACAAGCAGGTGGGTTCCAGCAGCCACAGTGCCCCAGGGGGGACAGGGGCAGCTCCTCTTTTGCAGGGAGCCCCATTCACACCCTCTCCCTCCTTCTGGTCCTCACCACACCT
>NW_010394233.1:539-789 GCF_000710305.1 Buceros rhinoceros silvestris
GTCCCCACCATAGCCACGAGGGAAAACCAAGTGTGTCGAAAGGGCTTTGGCTTTGCCCCTGAGTCAGTGCAGCCCCGAGGTAGTTGTGGGGACATGCTGGTCTCAGCTGACGCTGGGGACGGGAGGCCCCGACAGGAAGAACCCTGTCCTTAATGACAGCGGATGCGCGTGATACATGCGTGATACACGCTTCCACCGTCCCGCCCTGCTGCCCCACATGCCCACCCGACTGCCCTGGGCTGTTCGGGGG
>NW_010394234.1:0-1156 GCF_000710305.1 Buceros rhinoceros silvestris
TATTTTTTTAAAATCTTGAATATAAAATCCTTGAATATGAATGTTTGTTAAATTATTATGTAAATAACAACTAGTGAACTTCTTTAGAAAACTACAACATCATATTATACTATTAAATGTGGGCACACAGTCCAGGAACCTACTGACATCCAAAAGCATGGCGATTGGAAGAGTATTCCAAGACATTAGCGTGTTTGTTCTGCTCACACGGCATCTATACTGCTCACTGTTAAAGACAGGGAAATGACACAGACTGACCTCTGTCTGGCTGAAGCTATTATTTTTGTGTTGTAGATATGCTAAGGAAACTGTTAAAAAAAAAACCCTTGAAGATATAAAAAATAAATTAACTAACTGCTAGAACAGATTATCATATGTCCATTGAATCCAGCAGCTGATAGTTCAAGTATATTTATAAACTGGGGTTTTTTCTTCACATGCTGGTATTTCTGGTGTTCCTTATATTATTTTGTGCTTTTCAGAACTCAAATGCAACAGAATCAAAGGTCTCAGTGAACACATGAGTGGGGGATTTCAGAGGGATTTCAGAGCCAGGTTCTACCATAGGGGAACTCAATCACTGTGTGAAAAGCAGCAACTACACCACCAGCAAAACAAGGAGGTTTAACACCCCACAGTGTTTTACTAGCCTTCCCCCCCTCCCTCCCAAGAAATAAGAAGCATATATTTAGCTACCATATAAAAAGTAGACTTTACATTTCACTACACTGCTGTGGCTCTGACGTGCTTGATTCCTCACTTGACTGTATTTTTCATTTCCATTGTTATGAAGAAATAAACATGTTTGTATATGGGTTTTGCTTCTTATTTCTTTGTATTTAAAGGCTGAGTCTATAAAGCAAACAAGTAAATCATATCCATTCCCCACAAAACTTTGGTAAGAATATAAATGAAAATAAATTAAAAAAAACCCACAACTCAAACAAACAAACAAAAAACCAAACCAAAACAACCCAACCCACATGACCAAATACAAATACCTGAGGAACTAGCAAAGAAGAACTGGTCATGGACATGAATGTCGGAGGCTGCCTTGGCTGCAGTGACCAGGATGTGGTGGAATTTGGGCTACTAAGAGGAGGGAACAGAGCAGGAAGCAGGAATGCAGCCTGGAATTCCAGGAAAGCAGACTTCA
>NW_010394234.1:1261-3406 GCF_000710305.1 Buceros rhinoceros silvestris
ATTTCAGGAAAGCAGACTTCAACCTGTTCAGTGATCTGATTGGGATCATATCCCATGGGAATATTCCTGAAGAGAAAGAGTGGATCAAGACAGCTGAATGATATTCAAAGACTATCTCCTCCAAGCTCAAGAAAGGTCCATCCAGACAAGCAGGATATCAAGAAAAAGTGGCAGGAGCTCCTCACTGAACTTAGACATAAGAAAAGAAGTGTACAATAGCTGGAAGCAAGGGCAGGTGAGCCAGGAGGAGTTTAAAGTTACTGTATGATCTTGCTGGCATATGATTGTAATGGTTTAAAATGGTGGTGATGGAGGGGAGACTAAACCCTACACACACACACTTCCTCTTCCCCCTTACCACAGTAAAGAGTTTCTTGTGATGGGGAAGCAGGAAGTACAGACCCGTCACAGCTTCTCTTTGGAGCTGAGACATGTCAATCAAACAGCTCAGTGGATAAGCCTATAAAAAGCCGCAAACCACGCGGCTTACCCTGGCTTGCATATTTAATTTCTACCAGGACAGACAAGGAGGGAGGGATAGGTTGAAGAGAGGCCACAGTTACCTCAACTGGGCAGTAGAAGAATCTTTCATGTTGTAGTAAGTCTTTCATTTTGCACAATTGCTGATGGGGTGGAAGAGAGAGACAAGCCTCCGCCCACTGAGATTTATCACCGGTGAGGGACAAGAGGGAAGGGGTCCAAGAGCCAGAAGGCCCCGCTGGAATGCAGAAACAGATCCCTGGAAGTTGGAGATGTTAAACTGTGCAGCGGGAAGAATGCAACATTGGAGCTGTCACCTGAGGGACGGACACATATACAACCCCTCCGTACTTACACCGGACAACCAGATGTGCTGAGCCATCTCCTGAGGGGTGAGAGAGACTTCCACGAAAGTTTGCCCCAAAAGTGTTCACTTTTGAACTGACAGCAATGAGTTTAAAAAGATCGCGCCTCGCCCTCTAACCCATCCCACACACACACCCTACCCTGCTCTGACCACATGGTGGGCCTTTGTTTATCAGAATGAGGATGTGGGCTGAATGGGAGAAATGTATCTCTCTATATATGTACCCATTTCTGTATTTATCTCTCTCTCTCATTTTCCATTATGTGTCCTATTTAAATTTAAGTGATTGATTTATGGTTCTTATTGTTTTGTGCATTAAACCAACTGTGTTTCACCTCCTTAATCCAAACCTGTTTTACCAGTTTTCTTTTCTTGGCCAGGATAAGTCCCATTGTCTGTTATCAGTCCGAACCTACTTTACTCTTTTGTTTAATTCCCAGAGAGAGATAAAATATCTTCTTGAGGCTGTATCAGTGGCAGGAACCTTTTTAAAAGATCGTCCTCTCCCTTTCGAACTGCAACAGGATTAAGGAAACTCAAAGGTGATCTGAAAATGAATCTGGCAAGGGACGTGAAAGGAAGCAAAAAAGTACAAGTACATAAAGAGCAGAAAGAAGACTATGGAAAATATGGTCCTGATGCTGAATGGGGCAAGGGATCTGGTGAAAAATTATACAGAGAAAGCCAAGGAACTCAATTCCTTCTTTGAGTCAGTCTTTACCACTAAATCAGCCTTCCACAATCCAAGGCCTCTGAGATCAGAGGGGAAGTCTGGAACAGGGAAAAATTATCCTCACTGAACAAGAACTAGATGAGGGAGCACTTCAACAAGCTTGACAATCTTAAGTCCGTGGGGTCTGACGGATTGCGCTGGTAAGTGCGGAGGGAGCTGGCTGATGTTACTGCAGGGACACTCTCTATTATCTTGTAATGGTCATTACTGAGTAGAAAGGAAGGATCTTCTTCCTTAACTTGCTCATAATACTTTTTCTGATGTAGCTCAAGTGTCTCTTGCCATTAGAGCACACTTCTGACCCATGGTCAGGTTGCTGTCCAACAGGAATCCCAGATCCTTCCTCAGCAGAGCTGCTTTCCAGTTAGCTCCCAACACGTACCAGTGCCTCGAGTCACTTCTTCCAAAGTGCAAAACATTGTATTTCCTTTTGTTGAACTTCAGAAGAGTTTTCTCAGCCCATTTTTCCAGACTGTTGAGGTTCTTCTGGTGGCAGCACAACACTCTAGTGTATCAGCCCTTCCTCCCAGTTTCATAGCATCTGTGAAAAACTGCTGAGTGAGCA
>NW_010394234.1:3494-11664 GCF_000710305.1 Buceros rhinoceros silvestris
TTCCCAGTGTGCAGGTCATCAGTGCAGATTGATTCAAGCAGCATTGGTCCTAGCACTAAGCACAGAATACAAAACTGATGACTTACATCCAGGTGGACTCCACCACTAATCACAACCCTCTGGGCCCAGAGCATTCAGCCATTTTTCAATGCACGTCACCACACACTTGTCTAACCTATATTTTGCCACCCTGCCTATGATGATGTTATGGGAGACAATGTCAAATGCTTGAGCAAGAATAAGCCTTACTGCATTAGAGGTAAACGTCAATGGACTCTTCTACATATGTTCTGTCTATGCTTTACTCCTCAAGAAATATTTTGCATTTTGAATTTTGTTGATTCAGACTTACAGTATGAAATTCATTCAGAATTTGGTGTTAGTTTTCTCTTAAAAGATACCAGAACTGATTTTAGATCTCTGTTCTGAATAAAGTATGAAAAAGATTTAAAATAAGTTGCTGCCTTAGTGACCTCACTATCACGGTATAACACCGTTCTGCAGTTGGATCATTGAATGCCAAGTGGAACAACATCAAGTGGAAAGACTGAATGTGAGTCACATCAGCAGGTAGGGAATGTATCATAAAATTAATTTGTTTTGACAAAGTATTTAAGTAAGATTTAAGATTTCTGATGACTGAGCAATGTGTTGAACTGGCATAGAGTCATCAATGTCTCTTTTTGGTTTTGCCCTTTATTAAATGTGCCCCAAAACACTTAATTCCTATGTGGGAAAAAACAAAAACCAAACCAAACCAAACCAAAACAAAACAAAAACCAAAACAAACCAGAAGGTGAATTTGTGAATAACTGAGCATGGCCCCAAACTGACCAACTATTTCTTTTTTTCTAGTGGATGGGTAAGAAGAACAAGAAGAATGGGAAGAAAGAGGCTAAAAGTGATAGTAATAACAATGTATTGTTATAAAAAAGGTAGATTTGTTTTAAGGAGGATTTAACCAGTAAAAGTTGTATGCAATTTGAGTGTTACTTTTCATTTATGACAGGAGAGTTTGCTGTTATTAAATATATCCTGTCAGATAAGTAATGGAAATAGACTCAAAACAGTTCAACTTTACACGACTTGCCTAGCTAAATGAAAATGTGCATTAACTCCTAGAAATTACAAAATTTAAGCTTCCAGGATTATAGTTAGGTTATACTAACTATTCTTCAATTCAATAGAATATAAAAATAGGTAACTAGTAATTTCGGCCATGTGGGGTTTTTAATCATAAATATACTTTCAGCTGTACTAATATGAGCTTCTGCTGTAGACTTTACATTGTCATGCATAGAGTTCTTTCGAGTTTCAATATTCCAACCCCCACTGAAAGACTCATGAGGTCTACCAACCAGGAAAAAAAAGTAAAGGGGAAAAAAAAAAAAAAAGAGAATGTGAAATTATAGTAAAAATGACATTGAAGTCAAATTACTACAATAATTTGAGGAAGAGAAAGATGAAGGTGCACAACATGTAGTTGAGAATCAATCCATATGACAGTTATATCAAACCTTCAAATAAATAATAATCTCAAACAATGGATCCTGATATCAACATATGCCTTATGCTGTGTTAACATGTATTAACTAACATGAATCTTGTTATTAATTACTTTCTTGCATGTAAAAATCTCTAATTAATATTGTTAAAATTAACAGCCATGAGAACTGGAAGAAATTAAACACAGTATGAATATCAGGATATTAATTCATAAACATGGAATCGAGATCCACTGTGTTTTGCTTTACTTCATTGGGTTCATTTGTGCTTTGGTTTATTTGCAACCCTAGCAAAGACATGGGAAGAAAAAAAGGAAAAAAAAAAAGTTAAAAAAAGCGAAGTAAGGATATGATAGAAATAAATTGATGTGGGAATATTGAGTAAAAAAATAAGTGACAAAAGGTTGGAACTGAGTGCAATGGAGCTAAAAGTATACTGAAAAGCATGAAATTGCTCCTGAATTGAGAAGAAATACTTTAGACTTAATTTTGCTTTATTTTTATTTAAGAATGGTGTTCTGAAATGAAGAACAAAATGATCTAATTTCTGAGGCTTTTCTGTAGAGCTTCCTAATCATATAAAAAATGAAAAAGGAGGATTGTAGTTTTTACCTTTGGGTAGAAATAACTATTCCTGCTCGCTGCTTATTCCAGCTAAAATACTGTATACTGGTAGCTCAGTGGAACTCAGGTAAGGTATGTACTTCGTAATCTATTCAGGTATATTGAATTTCATTCTTTGCCACATGGTAGCTACAGACTCACAGATATTCATTGTTCAGCAAAACTAAAAAAATTACATTAAACTATACTACAGCTGCTGTTATATAAAGGAATTATAAACAGATCATGCATCTTAGACAGAATTTTTTGATATCTGGTTATATTTAAAAATTTTTGTATGATGAATCTTACTTGAAACCCTTCTCAGAAAAATGGTATTTTTACTGCATCTGCCCAAATCTAACTCATTAAATGATTACGGTGTGTGCTAACAAACAAAAAAACCCCAAATAATTTCTTAGGGAGGAGGATTTCCAAAAGCTTTGGACTTCATCTGCTGTACTCTAATGATGTAGATATGTCTGGAAAAGAAACAAATGAGAGAGAAATTCTTACTAACTTTTTTTCCTTCTGGGGTGACACGGTCAACAAGGCCATTGTCCGTATGTGCTGAATATCTAAGTCAGAAAGTGGTCAATAGTGAAAACAATTGTCTCTTGGTGGGAAATACGTCCATAAATATCCAGCACTGTGCTGAAGGATGAGTCTGAGGAGGGACTCATGTAACGGCCAGAAACCAGACCACACTTTGACCAGCTGGAGTGAGCATTCTGTTCCCTGAAGACCATAGAACTAGTTGCACCCAGACCAGAGGCCTTGGCTGATGTGACCCTGTTTGTGTTTGTGTGTGTGCGTGTGCATGTATGTGTGTTTTGCAGAATGGAAATTGCTACACACCCACTATGCCCATCCAACTTTAAGAGAAAAATACTAGATTTTTTGTCACTGGGTAGTGTGTTTCTGTTCTTGAGGCTGATGTGCCCCCGGATTTATCTGTGACAGTCAGTAATATAACACTATCAGAAAAAATATTAGATGAAATTTAAGCTATTTGTTCAGTAAAAAACTTAAGTTTCTACCAAGAAATCCCTTGTAAAAACCCGTGAATTAAAATTCATTCAAAAGTGTTCTCAGAAGATATCAAGTCCAAAACATGGAACATAGAACAAGTAAATGAATTGCCCTTATAGGTTGCAGAAATTTTTCCCCAGAAAAAACAAAAATAAGTCCAACCAACCAAACTGAACAAAACACAAACTTTTACATTTAAAGTAACACATTTGTATCCACCTAAAAATAGTTTCACTTGAATAAAAAACATTTCATTAAACACTTTCTCAGCATCACCTTCAGTTAGGAATAATTAACTGCTTGCTTTCATTCTACTCTGACAAATCAGTTCAATTCCTTGTTTTGTTAAAAAAAAAACAAATTATTGTTATTAACAAATTCAAAGTGTGGTGAAATTTTGTGTAAACAATTTGAAACAACAACTTAGAGCAAAATTTTTAGTGAAAGAACAAATTATCTGCAGCAACTAAAATAACAGAAAACAGAAGAATGTCCACAAAAATAAATATGGAATGCAAGCAGTCCAATAGAACTACGTATTTATATAATCTACTGATCAAATATGTAAGGCAAAATCTTTAGTCACTGGTAAAAGTCTACTCTGCATTAAGGTGCCTAAATGCGAGTTTAAAAGAAGTTACGACATACATAAAGAAAGAATGAATGTTCTCATACGGCCCTTGTATCCCCAAGGAATTGCTGTCTAAACATGGAGTAAAAGTGCTGGAGCAGAAGATGGATGCACTAATTGTATAAATCTGTACCTTTTGCCTAGTAGAGCTGGTAATGGAGAAAAGAGAATGGAAAAGGGAGCAGATTGATACAGAAGAAAGGTTAATCAGTATTTTGAAAAATGAGGTCATAGTCTTAAATAATAATAGAAGTAAAAACACTTATGAGCAGTATCAATCACAAAATAATTTTACATAGTTTTCCCAATCTCAGATATGTTACAGAGGATAAATTTAAAGAAAAAGATTTATCTAAGCAGACGTGCCTGAGAAAGCAGTCATTTTTATGCATAAGTAACTGTATGATGGCTAAAACCATTGTTTCAGGATCAGTTTTGCATGTCTTGGTTCTTTAAATGTGAAAACCAATTAACTTTTTTTTTTTTTTTAAAAACCAAACAGTAGCTGTTCACTCAAAAATAATGCCAGATTAATAAACAAATAAAAATTAAATTTACTTGTGACTAAATAAGATAATATTTAGCACATGAAGTTAATTTTTGAAGGCTGAGGTAGTATTGTTGAAAAGGACCCAAGGAAGGGAGTATCTTTCATTTAAATTAAACTCTTTTTTAGACAAAACCAGTAGAACATGTCTGGCATTGCAATGCAGAATTTTCTAATACTGGGACTACAAAATGACTTAATCTTTAAACAGTTCCTTTGAAGAAAATAGTCTCAGTAATCATGAAATTATACTTTGAAAAATATTCCTATTTGTCTGCCCCAGCACTCTCAATGCCATGAATGCCGATGGCCAGGCCTGACCTGACACCAACGATCCCCAAACAGCTCAGGACAGGACCAAGCCACATGCCTGCCCTCCCTTCTCTAGAGTTTTACATGTTTCCTTCTGATAGTTTCCCTTGTGAATTCTTGAGTTACTAATGTTCCCATCTCACTAGTCCCACCACCAAAGTAACTTTTTCACCTTTATGCAGGATTTCTCACTGCTCTCTCTCTACAGCTGAAAACCCCATTATGTACCTGGGCTGTACTGGAGATAGGCCTGGTACAGCCCAGATAATATGCAATCATTTTTTCTTTTAGAAGTCCCAGATGCCTAAGTTTCTCAAGAAAATAGCCAGTCATCTTGTCTTACTCTGGTCAGGAAACCAAATCTAGATTTGGATTGAAGATTGGATTTGTCTAATTTTCAAAAATCACCATGATTTCAATGGGAAGGAACATGAGGATGTCATCTACTCCCATCTTTTTAAAGCAGGATCAACTTTAGGTCCATCTATGTTGTCTTTACAGTAAAAGGGAGATTAAATGTATTCAGGAAATGATTCACCTGATGGTTGGGGTCATTTCCACCCTAGAATGAAAAGAACTGCTGCCTAGTAGTCCTCATTTCATTAGTTGTGGCTACTCAGATATAGTTGTCTGCATTTCATTAGATGATTTGAGTGTTTGAGAAGATGGAGTGAAATGGTTGGAGATCCCAAAGTACTCTCAGAATTGGATGGAAATCCTCTCAAAAGTCAGCTGTGCTGTAGAAGCCCGAACAATGGGAGCACCCATTTTTCCCCTTAAATCGGAAACCTTCTTCAGGTAGGGATAAAAGTGAGACAGATGTGTACAGAAGAGGAACAGCGCTCGTGGAATCATGGAAAGGGCATGCCACCACTTCCAGCTAGTCCTGCCACTTGTATGTTGATAACCATTAGCAAGGTCTGAACATGTGTTCTTGCTCTGTATTTAAGAATCTAGAATAGGCAAATTCACAGTATTTTCAAAAAAGCACTCACCCAACAATGCATCGCTGTGCCATGTAGCTGTATGCCATAATGCTGAGTATGTCATGCATCTTTGAGAAGTACTTTCTCGATTAGAAGTTAATTCAAACACACATTTAAGTGTTATCTGACTAGATCTCCTTAACATTCTATAGCCATTCACAGGGGTTTTACACACAACAGATCTAAAAAGGCGGTTTTGGTTTCCACTGGATAGAGGCAAACAATGAGGGTCCAGTCAGTTAAGTGGGAAAAAAAAAGTATTATTTATTACTAATTATTTTTAAGATCCATGATTTAAAATATTCATTTGAAAACTTTCAGTGAGGTCATCTAGACAGGCAGGTCCCAGTAATCCTGTTGAAACCAACAGAAGCATTCATTTTTCTTTTTTAATAATTCTGTCTTGCCTGTAAGAAAAAAAATGTATGTTTAAACATTAAGAAAGTGACTTACTTTAATTTTTTAATTTGTTTTAAGTGAAACTGGTACCTGTAGAGTTAGGTAGAATAACATATCTATCTTTTATTTTTCTATATATTTCATTCAGCTTCTCATAATTCAACCTTTTTCTTTACTAAGCTTTATGGCTTTCTGTTAATAATTCCATAGAAGTCTGTGGCAACCCTTATACCTAAATGCCTGACTAGTTTTTGGAATTCTGAATCAACACTTTCTGCTAGTTCATCCATTAGCTCATTGTGCTAATATTGCATATTAAATTGCTAATCACACTGCTGGGCATTACTGTTTCTCTGTTAATTTATTAATATCAGGTTTATCCCAAAAGACACTTATCATGGAATCAGGGGTACATTATATATATGCACAAAGACAAAAAACCCCATACTAAATCTCTAATTTTGTTTTCCCTACTATATTATTTTGTTTCAAGCTTCCCTCAAGATAACAGGATACATTTACAATAAAAATCTTGGGAATTTAGCTGTGTGCCTCCCAGTACCATTACCATAAAATATGCAAAACTTTTTTTTTTTTTTAAAGTTAACCTCTAAGACCTAATTTCAAATTTAAAAATAATAATAAAAAAAAAAGGAAGAGAAACTGTTGATTTTTTTTTTAATCTGATATATTCTGTAAGGATTCTAAGTATTCCTTAGGAATGTGGAATAGGTGATCTTAGTGAAGACTTCAGTGGATGATTCCTAAAGTATTTATTACTAGTATCTAAATTCTTTTCCAAATTTTAAATGGAATCTCCACCTAATACCTTATAAGACCAGTATCAAATGAATTAGAAAGATTTCAAAAGCGGCCAAATCATCCCAAAGGGGAGGACAAATCAGTCCCAGAAGGGGACACAGTCATGCCAGAAGTGCAAAGGCAATCCACATTGATTCCAAAAGTGAGCCCAAAGGCTGAACAGTAAGAAAACAGACAGAGTCTCATTTCAAAGATGGTCTGTGTCACCAAGTCTGCAGTCAGCCAGGTGTCTCCATATCGAGTGCAAGATCTTGTAGATAGTTCGTGTGGAAAATTCAGCCTGTTTAAAAAAAGGGAAAGTACATGTTGTGTGGGATGTTCTAGAAGGCAGGTGTTCTCTGAGCAGCAAATAGATGCTCTTGAATTCTATTTTTCACTTGTAACAGTGAATAGATGATAATGCTTTCTGTTCTTCCAGACCAGTTTTATTTTCCCGGAATGTTTTATACTTTTTCAGATGATAAGCTGCCACTACAGTTTCCTGGTTCTGTGCTTATTTGTAACCTCTCAGGATGTCTCTGGTTCCTAGGTACCCCAGCTGTACTTCAAAGAGGCCAGCTGCAGTTCTCAAGGATGCTTATGGTTCCAAGGTCTATTTCCCAGGCTCACAGCTTCCAGTCTAGTCGGCAATTCCTCCATCAGAATTTTTCAACAGATATTTTCTTTTCTCAGGAATTTTCTCTTCAAATCAAGTTACCTTTTTGGCTGTTCACATCATAATCGTATGAAATATATTTGATAAAAATACCAAACTTTTATGAAACTTTAGGTCCCAAGCCAGACAGGTCTCAACTGAAGGGTCAGACAAAGTGTGTCCACGGGCAGGATGGGCTCACTAGCTGTGGTGGTTATTAACTACCCTTCCTGTGTTGGAGACAAAGGCAGAGACAAGCAGGCGCCCTGATAAGGATCTTAGCCATCCTTCTACCTTTGTACGGTGCTTATGCCCCTAAGTTTGCACAAAGCAGGGCTCTGAACCCCTGTGGAGAAGGCGCCTGTGAGTCTGAGTTCTGTTGAAAACTCATGACAACTTGCTTCCTGACATTGACTACAGTACACATTCGATCTACTATATAAAATGGGAGTCTTGTCGAAGAGACAGTAGAATCAAGAATCAACAACAAGGGAAAAGAAGGAGTTTACTCTGCCTCTTCTCGGAGGACAAGCTGAGGCAGAAAGGACAACTTGCTTCCTGACATTGACTACAGTACACATTCGATCTACTATATAAAATGGGAGTCTTGTCGAAGAGACAGTAGAATCAAGAATCAACAACAAGGGAAAAGAAGGAGTTTACTCTGCCTCTTCTCGGAGGACAAGCTGAGGCAGAAAG